>NC_045155.1:9182346-9314846 GCF_900700415.2 Clupea harengus | reverse complement strand
CTCAAAACGGGGCACCATCCCCCACTGTGTGTTTACAACAGATAGAGAAACAGAGAAGGGATATGGTAATAGAAAGAAATGTAGGTAGAGCGAGAGACAGAGAGAGTGAAGAAAGAAAGAAATGAAACTTGGCCAAGCAGGAAGAGAAAAAGACAGAGAGGAAGAGTGAAAGAGTGAAGGTAAGAAGGTAGACAGAGACTGACATTCAAAGGGGTGGTGGAAAACAAAAGAAGAGGGAGTGAGAGAGAGGCAGGGTGGGGACTTAGTGTGTGTGTGTGTGTGTGTGTGGCAGTGGTGTGTGAGGGGGGTGTCACCTATGTTCACAGCCCTGAATATCTGTTGTAAATGTGACAGGCAGTCACAGTTTATGGGCCAATCTTGCCGAATGGGCGCGTCGATAAACAAACTGATGGGTAAATGATGGAGCCTCGGCGGCAACAGCACTGGAGGCAGCCGGCTTGGGGGACAGAGGTGGCGTCTTACCCACATCTGCTCCAGAGGTCCAGAGAGGGGCAACCACTCACTCTCACTCTCACACACTCTCAGTCACACTCTCTGTCACACTCTCTGTCACACTCTCTCTTATCTTTGTATCTGCCTCTCATCAGTTTTCCTTTCTTCTTCTCACTCTCACTCTCTCTTTCTCCCCATCCCATTTCATTACCACTCCCTACTGCTGCTGCTCCATTCTCTCCTCTCCTCTTCTGCCTCGCTCCCACTGCCTTGGCCATTCAGTCACTATTTGACCTTCAAACTTCTGCCTTCTTTTAGTTAGAACCAGCGCCACTTTTCAATAGAAAAATCAGGTATTAGCTAGACACACACTCTAGAGCTAAATGCTTCTCTCTTTTATTAATTTCGAGTCGCTCTCACAATCTCCCATTTGACTTGGTAAAATGCAACAGAGCCTGAGCTTCTCCTGGGGGCAGATTAATATACCAGATAATCACAGTGGTGCGAGTCTCTAAGTTAATATCCTGTTTGAGTCTGTACTCTCCTCCCTCAGAGCTGCCCACACAACACCAACTTGCATATTAAACAAACAGCCCAATGACTACCACCATAAACTAGTAATAATAATATTTTATATACATACATACATACACACATATACATACATACATACATACATACATACATACATACATACGTAAAAGGTATGAATATGTATGTATAAGTGCTATCAATCAACACATAAATCAGTCAATCCTCCTGCCTGAGTTATAACAATAATAATAATAATAATAATAATAATAATAATAATAATAATATGTGTGGATGGAGCAATGCCCAAGTGTGAAGTGGAGCTCAAAGCTAATTATCTGACTGCGTTGACAACAGGAGCAGAGAGGGACCACACTGTGCAAGGGAGGGGGCTGTATCTCTGTGAGTGTGTGTGTGTGTGTGTGTGTGTGTGTGTGTGTATCTGTGTGTGTGTGTGTGTGTGTGTGTGTGGGTGTGAGTAGAGTGGGGGTGCTGAGGCTTGGCGGTCCTTTGTCCCACTGCAGCAACCTCCCCAGAGATAGATGAAGAAAAAGAGAGGACCAGAGGTTGTTGCCAATGGATTCAGCATCACACTCACTCTCTCCTTCTATCTCACACTCGCATTTATCAACATGTACAGGAGGGAGCAAATCACACTCTGTGCCAATGCTGAAACTGCAACTATACATTTGTGCCAAAATTCCGTAGGGAATATTCATTGTCCCTGTGTGTGGGTGTGAGTTGTAAGTAAAAGTGTGTATAACCTGGAAGGGTTCGAATGTCAGAGGACTCTCCAGCTGAATTAGAGAGCTGTTAAAACATACACTGAGTCTAGACTGAAAGGACAGAGCATAAGCCCCAAACAAATGTGCTGTGCACTGTATACAACATGACAAAATCTAAAACCACCATCTTCCATTAAAAAATATCTTAGGAAGTGACAACGTGACAAGGACAGTAAATCTGTGTCTGATAGAGTGTGCGTGTTGAGTTGTGTGTGTGTGTGTGTGTGTGTGTGTGTGTGTGTGTGTGTGTGTGTGTGTGCGTGTGTGCGTGTGTGCGTGTGTGCGTGCGTGTGTGTGTGTGTGACAGAGTGCATACACATTACACACACACTTCTCTCTGTGAACCTCCTCATTCTTGTAAAGGGTGTGGGATGGGGGACTCAAAAGACATCTACGCAGTCAATTAAAAAGCTGTGTTAATTTCTCCATAAAAAGGACTGCATAAATAAATCCCTCCTCTCCATGGCAACCAGATGGATGAAGAGAGCGAGGCTTTCTGTGGCCACAGGAGGGGAAGGCGTTCACCCTCGACCTCCACCAGAGCAGTGTAGAGCAGCAAAGCACTGTGGGACAATAAGTCCAGGTTTATCGATCAGAGTAAAGCTCCCGTTTAAAAAAACTAAGCAGGAGAATGCAGGTGATGACCCAAAAAGACTTTTTCTATTCCACAGAATCTGTCACAAAGATCAACACAACACGGCCTCCAGCCCAGTATGACCATAGCAGTTGTTGCTGTGATATGGGGTGTGTGTGTGTGATATGTGTGTCTATACATAAAGATTTGTGTTTGGTTCTCATGTAGTATGTGTGTGTGTGTGTGTTTGTGTAGTGTGTGTGTGTGCATTCTGGCACATTTACTCCAAAATCTCCAGTGTGTTCTCTGTGGAGGAGTGACACAAACACACATATACAGTACAGTATAGGCATATAGACAACAGGAGCAGGACAAAAACAGAACAACCAGGAAAACAGAGCAGTGCTTCATTAGAACTGCTTAATATTCTACACCAATAAACAATGCTTAAGGCAAAACGTCTATCTCTGGAAAGGTATGTCTAAGGACTAAGAACAAAAAACCAAACACCTTTCATTCCTGACAAGAATAGAAAAAGTCTAATTTCATTTTTTTATGTTTTGTAACTAATACATTTTGGGGCTCTCATTTGGTGTGTACGTGTGTACGTGTGTACGTGTGTACGTGTGTGTGTGTGTGTGTGTGTGTGTACGTGTGCGTGTGTTTGTGTTTGTGAGTGTGTTTTTGTTTGTGAGTGTGTTTACATGTATAGCCATTTAGAAGTAGCATGTCAATTCTCATGTTGACAACACACAAAACAGCTATTACATATCATCCAGCATAGAGAAATCTACAACTGAAAGAAAACAAATCTACAACAAAAGATGAGAGAGAAAATTGCAGTGAAACAGACAATTATGCCCTCTGTTCACACACAAAGAAAGCTGACAGGTCAGTGGGCATTTATGAGGCCATTAGCATTAACAAAATTGTTGGGTTAGTATCGACCTGGCTCCAGAAAGACCACCTCAGCATCTGCATTTGAAAAGAAAGGTTCCCCCAATTTTACCTATGAAAACTGCACACTTCTTTTAAAGAAGTCTCTCCCTCTCCCTCTCCCTCTCCCTCTCCCTCTCCCTCTCCCTCTCCCTCTCCCTCTCTGTCCCACTGCAACCTCCCCAGGTGAAGGAAATAAGAGAGCCAAGGGTTGTTGGCAATGGATTCAGCATCACACTCCCTCTCTCCCTCTCTTTTTCTCTTTCTTGTGTTCTTTTCAACTGATCCTTCATGTGCCTCCTAATGGTGGCCATCACTGATTTCGTGTACCCATTTTCTTCACTGTAGGTTGCTCTGGAGTGAAGTATGAGCCTGTTAAATGGTTGAGCCCCTCTTTGTCACATTCCCGGGAGCCAAACACACTTTCACAGCCTGAGAACAGCCCCTTAGTGTCATCACACACCATATGGACAGGCTTAGCACCGTCCATCACACACTGACGGACATCTATGCTCCACAAACATGCAGAACGTACAGGGAATCTTCACCAAGCTTAACCTGTCCACCTACTCAACCAACTGAAATGAGAAAGTGCTCTGATAATAGAACGACCATTGTAGAAACCAAAGTATATCATTTGTGTCCGTCTAGAAGGATGGCGGCGTTATCTAGGCTAGTCCTCATGAGTGGGTCAAAATAAGAACAGGACAGGAACATTTTGAAGCTAATAATCTAGCGCCAGTTAAGAGCCAATACAGGTCCCACCTGGGATGGCTGATGATTTGGGCACAGGACTTTATTTATTTAATTTAAAGAGTGGCCTGGTAACCCAGTAACTATAGGTAACTGAAATACAATTTGCAGAGCCACAAAGCCTCATTTTATGGATGTTTAAGTGGAATGAAAAAGATCGAGAGGATCTTTATGTGACTAACCCTGAACAAGGCAAGTCTAAAGAAAGAAAAAAAAACGAATCAATAAGAGCACACCTAAAGGATAGTTGTGTGTATGGTAGCGATAATCATCTATTGTTAGTACATGTCTTTACTCCCTACACACACGCACGGCTCAATTTACAGACAGAGCACAGCCAGCTCAGGCAAAACATTTCTAGTTATCCAATCACCCAGTAAAGCTCCCACAGACACCAAACACTCCAGACAAGTTCAAGGCTCGCCCAGTTCCAGGCCTTCCAAACATTTTCAGTTGAAGATCAGACAACCTCTGCCATTTCCTGAATCCCGACAAACGTATATGAAGGCATAAAACACACACACACAAGCCAACAAACATGTATATAAAGACACACCAACAAGTACGCGCACACACACACACACACACAAGCACACACACACACACACAAAATGGGCTCTAAATTCCCTCTAAAACAAACACATAGTTTTGAATATCTATCTTTGCGCATTACGTCCATAGGGGGGCAAACCGATACTTGAGACAACTGTACTGACCGAAAGTATTTCCAAACTGGGCTTTTTAGACTGCTGAATCACTGCAAATCACTCTTTCTGCGGCCTGGTTAGGCTGTGAACTCTCTGCAATCATTAGCACACAGTTGGAGTTGGATTATTCGCTCCCTTCAGCTTGGCCTACACTTCATTTACAATCAATGAAAGTGACGTTGCGTGACTCCTGTCCGTCATGCAGTGCAGCTGCAGTACTGCTGCTGTTTTTTTACAATTAAATATTCATTTTCACATTTGAATGTCTTTTTCTTTTTTTTACAATTCGATTATATAATTGAATTTAGAATATTCATCGACCGCCCCCACACCCACACACACACACACACACACACTAATAGCCTCTCAAAGAGATCTATGATGAAATGGTAATCCATTGAAAATTCTTCAAAATTTGACATCTCTGAGCAAATCAGTTCCACCATCACAGGGCATAGCTGCCTTATTCAGCTATGGGAAATGGAAATATTCAATGTAAGCCTGTGAAGAAGCTCAGAAAACCGAATATAAACACACAGGCTGGCCTGTCCATGCACACACACACACACACACACACACACACACACACACACACACACATATACCTACACCCTCCAGCACACTCCCATGTAACTGAATCCACTTCATTTGGAGAGGCGCGGGCAGAGGGAAGGGACAGTGTGCCCCTAGGACACTGCTGTTTCAACAACCAATTTGACCCGCACATGACTACATATGTGTGTAGGCGTTTGGGCCAATAAGCTAGTTAAGAGGGTGTGTGTGTGTGTGTGTGTGTGTGTGTGTGTGTGTATGTTTGCAGTAATGGTTTCAGTCTAGGGGGCATACCTGTGTCATAGGGATCATCCTAAATCTTCATTGAAAATTTGACCATTTTTGGGACGGCACTGAACGCATTATTGAATACCGTAGTAAAATAGATCTATCAATATTGGTTTTGTGCAACAACAAATATATAGACACAGATAAACCAATATAATTAGCAAGAGTAAGCAAGCAACAATGATGTTTTATTTAAGAATGCTAAGTTTCTCTGTCCAAACCCTTGCTCTCAGTATAGCTCCTTTCATTTTTTCTCTGCTCTTCCATCTCTCTCTCTCTTCCTCTGTATCCCTCTTTTGTTCTTTTTCTCTAACTCATGTCTTCCCTCTATCCCTTCTGTCCTCCCCTTTCTACTCCTTCTCTTCTCTTCTCTTCTCTTCTCTTCTCTTCCAGTGCCTCCCTCTCTGTTTCCCCCCTTTTACAGTGGGCCCAGGACTCCCAGTAACACAATTACTGCCAGAGAAGGATTTACAACCCCACAGCAAGCAGATACCAGTCTGCGCACACACACACACACACACACACACACACACACACACACACACGGGGTCAGGGGTGGTGCGTTAGGGGATGGTATTGGGTCTGTCTATGTACTTGTAGTGTGAGAAGGAAGAGCACACCCTTCTGACTGCCAACATGGTGTGTTAAGATTGCCCTGTGTTCCATTCTGGCCTCTCTCAAGCTTTATTTTATCTGCAGAAAAACAATCAATTTCATGCTTCTGCTGCACAATATAAATACAAAAGTCATGTAATCCACACTATATATTACACAACATCTTTGAATTGTTGTTCTTGAAACTACAATGACGTCTGCTCTGAATAATTTACTTTATCTTAAGATGTATCTTTTGTTTAATAATATAGCTCTCCCCATAACAAAACAAATACCTGCATATGTTACCAGTGCATGCAATTGTTATATCCCCCTCTCCACACAAAGCTACAAAAACACACACAGACCCAGGGAAAACTGTGCCCTCGATCAGCCCTCCCACAACCATCATCCCCCAGCCTCTTAAGGCTCTCACCTGCTCCTCTACCTGTCTTCAAATCCCATCCACTGATTGTGTGTGTGTGTGTGTGTGTGTGTGTGTGTGTGTGTGTGTGTGTGTGTGTGCACGAGAGAAAGTGTGTGTAAGGGGAGGCTGCGTTGGGGTTGAACTCAACGCCTGCATCCTGCTCTGTGACATTTGAAACTCTCCAGGCAACACCACAAAGCCAGGGCCAGAGGGGTAGGGGTGTGTTTGTGTGTGTGTGTGAGTGTGTGAGTGTGTGAGTGTGTGTGTGAGTGTGTGTGTGAGGGGGAGGCAGACTGAGGTGTCTGTGACAAGGCCAGTGCGAGAGGAGACCACAGAGGGATGGAGGCTACACAGGCACACTGGTCCACACATTTGAGAGGAACAGAGAGAGAGCGAGGGGACGGTTGGACAGTGGGGGACGGCCAGCAGGTTGGGCGCTTTGGGTTTGGAGTCAACTGGGCCTGAGTAGAGGAGAGGAGAGTGTCTGTGCAATCAGCCCTGCACTAAAGACTATCCCCTGACTAGTCAATGGCAGTGTCTCAAAGGAAATGCAAGAAGACAAAACACTGACAAACAAACCCAAGCTTTATACGCAGAGGTTTACAGTCGACGCGGCTTTACCCACCGTCCCTCAGCCCTTCAGAGCCAGGCAGAGGGAGAGAGAACGCATAGCTACTCACGCCCAGGTACACATGTAAACAAGTGCATAGGAAAACACAAAATACCAAAAACATTGAACCTTCATACATATCTGTAAACATATAAACACTTGCACAAAAGCAAGCGCGCACACACACACACACACACACACACACACACACACACACACTTGACCGCCATGACACCAGCTCTCCATCTCGGAGGGGAGCCAATGGCCCCTGGCTCACCCCGGCCCAGCCGGCCCTCTCAGCAGCTGAGCAGACGCGTGTGGGCTGGGAGCGGGGCGGCAGTGGGGGGAGGCCAGCCCTGCGAGGGTTCTGCCAATTCACGTCAATTTAGCATATTTATTTCGGCAGGAGGGGGGCAGCCTTTGAGATTACAGAGATCCCAGGACTGATACGGCCACTGGCTGGGTGAAGAGGGGGGTGTCAATTAAGTAACCCCTGCAGGCCCACATTACAACCCAAACCGCCGATACATCACTGCCAACCAAACCAAAGCCAGAGGACACCCTGACTCACAAACACACACACACACCAATCTCACGCTCATAAACACATGCACTTGCTGATACCTTACTGTTCCCTACCCTATCCTCATGCTAATTTTCTGCCCCAGCGCAGGCTTGTACAGGGGGGAGGCCAGTGCTGATGTCAGCGGTGATTGATGCTCATGTGACAGGAACAAGACGGCGGGGCCCAGGCGCAGCGGGGCCGCAGACGCTCATGTGACCCGCGGGGCGCCCGAGCCGAGCAGAGCGCTGCCAGCCAGGACGGGAGGCCAGCCGCACAAGCGGCGTCTGCCCGTGGAGGGAACAGAGCACAACCCCCCCACCCCACCCCCGTCACCGTCTGCTCCATGGGAGACCGTTTCTGACGGGTGTCTGGTGCCTACTAAAAAAAAAAAGAACTAAAAAAACGGGGCTGCTCTACCTCTTGGTCAATTTCTTTCTTTCTTTCTTTCTTGTGCTTTTGCTCCCTGTCTCCCACTCCCTCTCCATTTCCCCCTCACCCCATCCTTTACCTGACTCATTCTGCTGTGCCGGTCATGCTTGTGGGACGGGTTGACTGGCAGCCTCTAAGCTGGGCTCTGGATGAGGAGGGAGGAAGCAACAGTTGATGGGAGAGTGCTTAACTTGCTCTTACACACACAAACATGCTCTTACACACACACACACACACACACACACACACACACACACACACACACACACACACACACACACACACACACACACACAGGGCTGCCTGTCTGCCTGCCTCTGAGCGCCCCATCCAGTGGAGGAAAGAGGCGAACGTTGAGGGGCTATTAATAGTGTCCGCTGAGACGCTGGTGTCAACTGCATGTGATGCCTGCGCTGGGTGCCTGCTTCCTCCTGCCTGTCCTCTGCTCACGCTGAACTCTTCCACCTGACTGCTGCACCACCTTTCCATCTCCCACCCCACCCCACTCCACCCCACTCTCTCTCTCGCTCTTGATCTATCTATCTCTCGCCCACTCGTTTCTTTAGCACAACTGTCTCTGTTCCTCCATTGTTCCATTCTAGGGTCCAAATGATTTCTCTTGCTTTTTCTTCTCATCTTTTTCGCCTTTCTCCTATTCACCATACTTGCCATTAACTCATGACCTTCATTTTTTTCCCCGTCTTTCTCCCTCACATACACAATTTCTCAGATCCATGCAAACACATGGTTCATTTTTTTTAAAAGTGCATTTCTTGAGGCTTTCTGCTGTTTATTGAGATGAGCCAGTGGTGACTGACAGGAAGTGAGTGGGAGAGAGAGATGGGAGTGGGATCGGGAAATGACCACGGGTCGGGGGCGTACCCGGGTCCCTGTGGGCACTTGGCACAGCCCCCCCCCCCCCCCCCCCCCATGCTTCCTATTTATCTCAGTGGTGCTCCCCCTCCACCTGTTCTATGCTCTCCCATGGCCCCTTATCATCTCATCCTGTACCACCATCATTGCACTCACTGTTATTTTCCCCGGCTAAAGGTCTCTAAAGGTCATGCCGGATGACAACTCACTTTGTCCTCCTTCCACCTACTTGGAGCGCTGCTCTTGCTCTCTCTTTTCAAATCTTATATTTTGTGTTGTACTGGAAGTCATATTCTATATTTCTGGCTTGGAATTAAGTGTTTGTAAGCTTCAGAAACACACTTTAAATAATGGCAAAACATTTAACACATGTTTCAAAGACATGTTGTTATCTTTAATGCTGTGTGTAGCTGTGTCTGGCTCTTGTATTTCCAGAGAGTCTGCAACTCCCAAAAGACACCTGTCTGCACTTCTGAAAAGATAACAAGTAATAATCTGAAAATGTCTAGACTCCCCCAACTGGGAAATGAATACTACAAAAAACTGGTAGACAAAATGTAAGACCCGATGACTCAAAAAAAGGAAGAGCGGTGTTAAGACACACACACACACACCCCACAGAGAGACATGCAAATGGTTTTACGGCTGGTACACAGCCTGGTGTTTGGACCCTACGTGGTTCCCTAATTCAGGTCTCATTCATCCACTGCAGCAGACAAAACCGCACACCTCCACACAAGCATACACAGAACCAAAGACACAATCACTAGGCAGTAGAATCAGCACAATCTGAAGCTCAACCACTCTCAAATCAACAAATATGAAAACAACACATAAGAAATCAACATGACACTTTCACAAAAACAAGCTCTAACTCTCCCTGCTACTTCAACAAGCATTTGGTGAACGGTTTCATACATGCAGTAACCAGCCTAGAACGGAACAGGATAGGACGATGTTTTACCACACCTACAGAAGACGTCCACCACACCTGTAGGACTGCCAACCCTTAAAGCCACATAGTGAGTGTGTGAGTGTGTGTGAGAGCGAGAGAGAGAGAGAGAGAGAGAGAGAGAGAGAGAGAGAGAGAGAGAGAGAGAGAGTGAGTGGGAGAAAGAGGCAGCCCCATTCATTACATTCAGAAGGCTTAATTGAAGTCCATAATGCTGGGATGTGATAGGAGAGGCAAAGACAGGGGAGGGGAAAATGAAAACTGTTTTTCAGAACACCCTCTTTAAATCTAGGGCAGGCACTTTGTCAATGGAATAAGCAAAAAGGAGAAATAGAGATCCAAATTCCCTTGTTTCCTACACCCGCACAACTGAAATATCTGTCACCTTTGCACTTGTTCTCTGCTCTGTCCATTAGGCAAGATGGCACAGCACTGCTGACTATGTCACACAAAAGACATTTGGCTTACATGGTCAAACCATTTCATAGGTCTACAGAGGGCATCTACGCCATGGAGCCCATCAGATGGGGGGGGGAGTGGTATGAGTACTGGGCTCTGACTGAGGATGGCAACTCAGGTGGGAGAAAATTTACTTTTTCCAAACACAAAGGGCCACTCAGACTAACGCTCTCACCATGTCTTTAACAAACGACAGAAATGATATGAATGTTTGAGAGAAATTGCCAAAATAGCTTAATGGCGGACCATAAAACAGCAACAGGCAATGGTCAGTGCACGACCCCTCCGTGACCGACCCATCAGAGACAAACCTCCGCTCAGGAACACGGATTTAGGCTAGAATTAGGCACTGCAGGACACTTCTGCAATAATCTACAGTAGCCTACTTACTAAAAGTGTATATATATATATTACGATAAATAACTTTTTTTATTAAATGTTCATTTTTATTTAACAAAATTACGCGAGAAACAGCCCAGCATGTTACATTTGGGATGGTTGCAATCGCGCACGGAAGGCGTCAAAAGCACTCTTTCGCCCGTGATCCTTCCAACATGGCACACCTCTCCATCACATGGGCAGACACGCACCCTCGCAGTACGCACACAATCCAACTAATGATATAACACGGACAAGTGATATGTTGGATTATTAGTATATTCTACACGTTCGTTTTTGCTTTTAGTAAGATCTACTCAATGCAACTGAATGGCACAGGCATATGCCATATATAAATAACTGAAGACTTTCATTATTTGGGGCGGCACTAGGTGATGCCCGTGGTAGAAATGACGGGGCATGAGCAACTACAGGACACTTTCAAGGAGTCGTAATATCAAGTGTGTGAGACAAGGCTAAAATTGAGAGCTGGGAGTAACTGACAGCGTACCAGTTGCATGGTTTCCCTGAGGGGGGATAAATGCCTCTGTATTTGCATATAACCAAATAAAGGGGTGCGTGTTTGCCTTGTAGGCTATTGTGTCAAAAGAAAATACACTTCTACTAACCGTTGACTTGATGGGGACGTACAGGACAGGTCTATCAGAGCCTCCATTCGCATTCCGGTCCTCAGCGCTTCCGACTTGAAAACCCTTGGATTTCACCCAGAATTTAAATTTGGCGTTGATGTGGTTGCTGTCGAGGTAGAGGCCATCTGAGTCGTCGCTCTGCGTGAGGGTCTGGATAATTTTGTTGTATTTTCGCCGGGTGACTGTCTTTGTTTTACCCGAGTCACCGTAAGTCCGGAGACACCAGTCCTGAAATTCACCGAACATCTCTCCTTCGGACACAACGGGGCTCTGGCTCCGCTTCGCTGATACCACGCTCGTTTTTTTGGTTGACATGGCTATCTCCTTCCGAAAACCCCAGCCCTTCAAACTGAAAGAACGGAATTATAGATATTTCGGTGTACACCGCCTTCTGCTATCCCTAAATATAAACTAAAGTGTTATGGGAGAGTATCTCACGCCACTAGTCTCCTTATCCGAACAAAAAATAAATGGTTGTCTATCTATGAAGATTAGTGAACACTCACACCTGTTTGCGGAATCGTTTCGCCTCCTGTCCCAAAGGATGACAAACAAATGTCAGACCCACAAGCCTACCCTCCGCTGAGGAACCGAGAGAAGGGGCTGTCCTACAAAACGGGTATCTCCCACCTGTGTCTTGTTGGTCTTCTGACTAATTAGGTCGGCCTGCCGTCTTTTTGGAAATCTGAGGGTAAAGGCTACGCTTTGTTAAAAGAAAATAACGGAGAGCGAACCACGGGTAAAGATAACTGTGTCATGTAATTCACTAAATCGAATTCTGTCGTTTGTCCGGCCGTTGAGTGTGGAATAAACGCCAGTGCACAGAGTAACACGAGCTGTGCTGAATAACCTGCGTACACCCCCACTCTTTAAACTCCACCTGATGTAGTCCACCTGTTAGAATCGGAGGGATACGCTGCCTGCCACGAATCGACCACAATCTTCTGTGAACCTTATAATGCGAACCTGACCAGTTCTCGAATTCATTTCGAAAATGACACAAATCAGGATAGCGCTTCGTGATCTGGGGACGGTTTGTGGTCTGTTCCACCCCTAAGCGCACCCTGTGTTGCTGGGACTGGGTGCGCACGATACAGGAAGTAGCCTATACGCTATCACTCGGCGGTAGACTAAATGAAAATGAAGCAGCGTGGCTGTCCCATGAGGTGGAAGAGATCTTTATACGAAACGTCACTACTTCTAAAACTTCGTTAGCCCTTTAGCAGCCTGGTTTGGGCTGAGCGCCACTCAAAACAAAAACGAATACGCCTTATACAACGAAATGTAATCGCTAATCATATCAGTAATCATTCAAATGAAACATTTAGCCATTTTCGTTATTAGACACGAATTACAAAGGGAATAATTATTGAAATTAGGGTTGGCTTTGTTCAACCGGTGCGCGTGTTTTTGGTCTGAATAAGTGCCATCTTCTCTCCGCTCTTAGCTGCAGCTCCTCCAGCCCCCTGGCCGTTTAACAGTCATTTTGCGCTGTGCTGTCAGTTGCTGTCGTGGCCCCGTCTGTGGGCCAGATGCGGTCTTGAAATCACTCAAGCAAAGCAGGCAAACAGGGCTGATATAGCCCACTTCCACACAAAAACAAACAGTCTCCCCAAAAATACACTCAAGCCAAACGTGCTTTAGATGGAAGGCTAATCAAGACAAGAGGGATTTCCATGCATATTCTTCATTGATTGTGTGTAGTGCGTAATAATTGATGGGCACTGGAACAAAATTGGAGTGAAAACGATTGTCTGTCTGACTGGAGGGGCAATCTTAGCCCAAAGGTGGAAACACCTAACAGCCATTTTTTTCTCCGTCAGGGATAGTTATTGTTTTCATTTCTGCACATTAATTAATGCAAATAGCATCTTTACATACATTCATTCATTCCAAATACAGCTGAGCTAGTGGACTGTCACTAATTATTAAATTTAAGATTCAATTTGAATCAGGGGTCACTTCTAAACTCCTTCATGTGAAAATATATGTTGTGGACATAGTCAATAGAGACAGCCAGCCTCATAGGAATTAAGATTGATATGTATAGTTCTCACTGCCCTGAATTCCCCCTCCCCTGTCATGTCTCAGACACCAAATCGCTACATCTGTTTTCTCTGCATTTATTCATTTTTAAAATGTTAAATGAAATGACACAGCCTGAAATACCGCAGGTTTTACCTAGGAAACTGTGTTACTAAATGCTACTAAATGCAGTCCTCCTATATTTATACATGTCTCGGTTTTTCTGTGTCTACTGCACTCATAATAATCATAAATCTCTCCCTCAACCCGCCACAAGGAGTTCTACAGTTTGAGCAGAGTAGGTGAGAATTTCAATTGTTGGACCGGGTCAGTCAAAAGGATGAACTAGAGAATATAAAACAACCTTGAAGGAGCTGGAGTTGGAGTTTGAACATGCCGTTCCTAAATGGCTGTGTTTGTGTAACCGTGGGTGCCCTATGCCTGAGTTAGTCTACAAGACTCTCACAACAGGGTCCCTCCAAGTCTAGACAAAATCTGATGTTCTCCTTCAACGTTTTACCTCTCTGTGGTTTGTTTGGCTCAGCGTCGGACAACATGAAGCTGATGCAGTCACGGCACAGCTGAGGAAACGTGACATGACAACCTGTACGGAGACCTACACAGTAAACAGAGCATATATCTTTGAGTTTGTGAGTATGTGTGTGTGTGTGTGTGTGTGTGTTGTGAAAAAGAAAAAAACAGACCCTCTCTTTTGGCCCGGCTCCAGGCAGTTTGCTGCACATGGACGGTTGAGGTGACACCTGTCCTGATTGTTTAAAACAAGGCCTCTCACAGTCCCTCGACACCAACTAGGGTACAATTGGTCGTGTGTGTGTGTGTGTGTGAGAGAGAGAGATAGAGAGAGAGGGAGAGAGAGAGAGAGAGAGAGACTAACACACATTCATGTACAATTACAAAGTGTGTACACTGCTGTTTTAGCAATATGTGCCTGAAATAACAAGGTCCTATCTCACAAATGTAATGCTTGGGTAGAGTAGACGAAATATCACGCCGTACACCAGCACCAAAGGGTAGCAGCACCTGCATTTTACCCACTCAACCCGCCAGACCCCCATCCCACCCCAGCCCCCCACTCAACCCTCCAGCCCCCCACTCAACCCGCCAGACCCCCATCCCACCCCAGCCCCCCACTCAACCCTCCAGCCCCCCACTCAACCCGCCAGCCCCCCATCCCACCCCAGCCCCCCTCATCCAGCGCCCCAAGAAAAATGTCAAAATAGTCCCTTACAATGGGAAGTGAAAGTCCATTACAAAACTCTCCCAGTGACACTTTGCCTCCCTTTCCCCTTTCTGCCCCTGGCCCAGGAGGGCTGCAGCAGGCTGGTTGGAGAGAAAACTGGACAGTCATCTGCGGTTAACCCACCCAGTTAAAGGTTTTTTTTAAGCGCTGGAAACCCTCTCTGTCGAAATCCCAACCGCTCAGGGGACCAGTCTTCTGCCTGTTGGGCCCTGTCCTGTCTGGAGGAGTTATTGTATTTCCATTCTTACAAAACCTTTTTTTTTCATCTTCATAATTCAAAGGAGCTGGTTAGATAGGGCAGCTTAAGGGAAATTGCCTTTTTCAATGTGGCTGGTCTCAGGATTTTGGTGCAAACTCTCTATGAAGCTGCATATTGGTGGGTCATAGACACATAGTGTTATATTGGGGACATACATCCATACACAAGGATTATTTTCTGCGAAACAATGCTCACACACTCTTGATGTGGCTTTTCTCATGTCAAATTGGCTTCGAACTTCCCTTGTTTGATTCACAGCCAGTGCTGACCAAGCAAATGACAGAAAGTCAAACTGTCTCACCAGAAAACAGGAACCTGCATAGGGGTCAGATAGAATTTTGGCTTCCTAATTTATCGTTGTTGTGGCCAGAGAGCATGTCTCATCTGCAACTCTTGCCATTTATACCTTTTCACTCTGACCTATTGAGTCATAATATACAAGTGTGTCATTGTGCTTTATTGTGTAAAATGTAAAATACAAAACTGGTCTTTCTCCATATGTTCGTGTGTACGTGTAACAAATAAACACTTTGCATACACTTACTCTGTGTGACTTATAATAGAGCCATAGTAAGAGTCCCGATCACACTTGACACTTGATCAACACTTTGCAGACTATATAGAAACCATACGTGACTATAACCACCCTCACAAGCAAATATGACCACGTAGTGAAAACCATTGCTTTGCATTAATCACTCCTCTTCTTCTTCAAAGAGGGATGTATTTATTGGTCATGATATGATGATGTGTGTGATGTGTGATGTGTGGTTTGTGATTGATTCTCATGTGTGTGTGTGTGTGTGTGTGTGTGTGTGTGTGTGTGTGTGTGTGTGTGTGTGTGTGTGTGTGTGTGTGTGTGTGTGTGTGTGTGTGTGTGTGTTTATGTAACCGTGAGTATGTTTGACTTTCCTCCTCTTCCCTGTGCTGAGCTGCGGGGCAGGACTGTTCACCATGGTCCAGTTCCGCGCAAGACTGCACTGGGTTAGTTTAGTCTATCTGTTGCTATGACGCCAGTCGGATTGTGGGCGTGTGATGCGGTGGCTCAGCTTCAGTCTCTCTGCTCCACCACTGAGGCAACGTCCTTAGCTGCAAGCACACACTCACGCACACACACATTCACACGCACACAAATACTGACACGTAACCCTGAGTCTTCTTTACACACACACACTCTCTCTCACACACACACACATACACACACATACACACACAAACACACACACACACACAAACACACACACACACACACACACACACACACACTCTCACACACAAGCACACTCTCTCTCTCTCTCACACATGCACACACACGTACACAAGCACACACACACACACATACACACGCTCACACAGATAGACGTTAAGGCAACGCCATTTCACTGACCCTAATCACAAAAGACCATGCATGCTTTGCAAATGTGTAAAAAGTGCAGGTGAGATCCAGAGAGATCATCTCAAAGCAATTCTTGATTGCCATGTCTTCTTTTCTATCCCAGCAGTGTAACAGGGATGAAGGGCATATAGTCACTTCCTGGTGCTTCATCATGAGCCAGAGGTGTGGATGAGGGCTTAACACTTCATACAGCTAGTCAAAAGGCAGCTCCATTTTTAGCAGCTCCATCTCTAACAGATCATACCAACAGGAAGCCTTGCAGAGAAGAAAAAAAAGCAACATGAAAAAGAGGAGATCCATATCAGGCCCCATGTCTGGCCCCAGAGAGCTGAAAAATCACATCTGCAAAACTGACACGCTCCTAACATGAGATTGGCCAACCTGTCAGGTACGAAAAGCAAAGGAGATAGCAAACCTCAGACTGCAGTGGGTCCCTCTTTGCCTCCACTGCAGGGAGCAGCAGATTTGTCGCCATGTTGTGAAAACATTGAGCAACGTCCTGCAAAAACACACCAGTTTCACTTCAGCATGGGACAGCAAGAATGTGTTAGGCATTGTAAAAGAGACACACAGAGCCTTCTCGGTTGAAGAAGGTACTCGTTATATTTTGGATTTACAATGAAAAGGCAATTGTCTCTCTTAACTCATTTATCTTCCCTTGTATCCCACAGGTAGAAAGTAGGGCAGCTGCAGTGCTTTGGCTCAAACACCAAATAACTGAACTCCCACCAATCCATAACGCCATATCTAATTATTACGGCGTCCGCAGACTGCTCACAAGCCATAATAGCTATTTAACGATCCTCTATCCATCTTTTTGGAAGCCTACCTAGTAAAGATCATTTTTTAAAAGGAACACGCGGAATTCACCTCTCCTCTCTAGATGAATTTCAGTATTTGAGTCTCCAAAATGAATGGTTTCTGAGTGTCAGAGAGGCAACTTATTTGCACCTAACGCAGAAATATACTCATCATGTTAGATGAGGTAATCTACAGTTTAATAATTAAAGCCTACCCATTCTTGCACATATTCGTACTTTCCAGACTGGTCTCCAGGTAAATATATGTTTAACATTTAATGGTGTACTTTGGAATAGCCGTTAAGGTTTTTCAAGATATGCATTTTGCATAGCACTCTAGGGTCACCAATGACAGCTTACAGTTTTAGATCATATTGTCATAATATTCACAACCACGTGCTTTAAATTGTGGTCTCATTAAATCCTCTCTCCAGCATTTCACCCAAAATTCTGGCCCAAATCCTGGGATGGTTGGCCCCATTCCAACACTCTCACCTCACACTCGGATCACCTATACGCTGATCGACTCCATCCAGGAGAAGTCTGATTATTTCCCAACCTCCGTATCACTCACAGTTCTGATCCAAGATGTGGATTGCTGGGAGAGACAGACAGAGATGTATGATAGAGTGAAAGACAGAGAGAAAAAATATGGAAGATGATTTAGGGGTGGATGGTGGTTAGGGACTGTGCTTCAGTGGCACTGTGAACTATCTTAGAGGGATGGGCGATGAATGCATAAAATGTGTGCATGCAGCAGTGTGGACAGACCAGCTCTCATTCTCTGCCAGCTGGACCTCTGTGAAGCAGATCAGAGAACAGTTTAAAACAGAGCACTGGGGATCTGCATTCATTGGCACTAATTGACTGCCCACCCATCCTCTTGCTCTGTATCTGTTGACTCCTCCACTGGAACATTATGTCTGTATTTTCTATCTATGTAAATCTCCCTATGTATAACTCTTAAGCATATCTTTTTTTTTCTGTCTCTCTCTCTCTATAGTTCTCTGACAGCTCTCAAACAGTTTTTTCCTATATATTTATCTTTCCCTTTCTTTTTTCCCTATCTCTCCTTTTACCTTGCCACCCTTCTCCACTCTTCTTTCATGTTTTTTCTCTCTCTCTCTCTCTCTCTCTCTCTCTCTCTCTCTCTGTCTCCTTTTGCCTCAGTCCCCTTTCTTGTGTCCCTGTGCCCTCCCCTCTTGTGGGAGCTCAGAACAAGCAGCCATGCCCTCCCATCCCCCTCATCATCATGAGAAGGAGCTGTGCCTAGCCTTGAAACAGCCGTCCCAATGAAAATATGCTAATCTGCCAGAGGCTGGCAGAGCCTGCCTGTCCCCGTCGGTTGGAGGCTGAGGAGGAGCACCGTGTAGGCTGAAGCAGATCATCAGATTCTCCCGCTTCAGGGTTAAAGACTCCACAAGCGGGGCAATGCAAGGGAACAGGTTAAGAAGACATGACCTTTAGTCGGGTGGCACTTTAGGTATGTGTGTGTGTGTGTATGAGAGAGAGAGAGAGAGAGAGAGAGAGAGAGAGAGAGAGAGAGAAAGAGAGAGAGAGAGACTCACACTTTGTGTGCATATCTGTGGTTTGTGTGTTCTCTCTCTCTCTCTCTCTCTCTCTCTCTCTCTCTGTATGTGTGTGTGTGTGTATCATACCTTTATTTGAAATGGTGCTAATATACAAGGAACAGCAAATCAACCAGACTCACTTTATTCAGATAGGAATGCAAGAGAGTCGCAATCATTTGCAGTTGATAGTTGATGAAAAATGTAAAGAAACAAACATTTGCAGGTGTTATACATATATAATGGCGTTGCCTGTCTGTGTTGAGTCCATCTGTCTCGGAGACTTGTCAGACCTATTGATTCATCTGACCCCTGACTCCTCCACCCTATCAAGCTTTGCCCTGGGTCAGGGCTTGCATGTGCCTGTACCACAGCTGCCCGAGAGTGTGTTTATGTGTGAGTGTGAGTGTGAGTGTGTATGTATATGTGTGTGTGTGTGTGTGAATGAGGTGTGCGGAGACCCACCTTCCCAATGCTGGCCAGGGCAACTCAGCTATAATTAAAAGTGCAAGTGTGAGAGCTCCCGTGAAAAGGCCTAATCTCCTCCCCCTCCTCATTTCGGTGGCTGCCCTCATCCCTCTTTCTGCACCTCTCCCTCCCCACCATCTCCTCTGTCACTGCACCTTTGTGTGCGGTGGGGGAACTGCCACTATCCCACCTGCTCAGCCAAGAGAAGCTGCCCGATTCTGTGAAACCTGGGTTAGATATTGATGTAAATAACCAGAGTTTTTTTGTTCACTCATTATGAGGGACAGACAATTTTGCTAAGACTAAGAGACTAATTGTTTGTTTACCTACCCCTCCCATGAGATGACTATCCAACAGCTACATCAGCATCCCCAGTTGTATTAAATCTATAGTCCAGACAGAACTTTTGTTTTCAGTATGTATTTATAGCCAGTGAGAATGGCGTGACACCAGCAGTGCACATATACTGTCTGTGTTAAATGTCCCCACATCTATATGTGAAAATGTTGTCTTCTCTGCCAGAAAATGGGATATGTAACCTGTGCCTCAGCATAATAATCAAGTAACAAATCAGAAAAGGGCACTTTAACTAAAACTGAGGCAGCACAGCACTCTCTATCTTTCTCTCTCTCTCTCTCTCTCTCTCTCTCTCTCTCTCTCTCTCTTGCTCTTACACACACACACACACACACACACACACACACACACACACACACACACACACACACACACACACACACACACACACACACACACGCACACACACACACACACACACACACACTTACATCTCACCTCACCACACACAGGAGAGCAGCTTCGTTGAGAAGTGCCCCAGGTTTGTGCAAACAGCAAGTGATAGCAGCAGGTGTGCGGTGGCAGGTGCCCCCCTCTGAGACTGTGCCTAATCTCGTTTGCTCCCCTACCTGCCCCGCACGGGGAGGGGGAGGGGGAGGGCCGGAGGGGAGAGGGGAGGTGAGGGGTGGTACTGGGGGATGGGTGGAAACGGAGACTCCATCTCACCGACCTCGGTCTCATGAGTACCCTAGCAGCTGCAGGTTCACAAAATTAGGAGAACATGAGATTTCTAAAGTGAGGTTGTAGAAACAACATTGTGGTGATTCCCTTCCCCTGTTCTGCCACTGTGTTAGTTGCTGTGTGTCTTTGGGAAATGCGGTGTGATTTTTAACAACAATTTGCTGTCAACAGTTTGTTCCTTTCCTGCCATCTCCTCAGTGTGCCCTGGGAGGAATCCTTGTCGTTCTTTCAAGCTACGATCACAACTTTTGTTTCTACTCTGCCTCTGCCATCAATTGTCTTCTGCGGTGTACCTCAGGCAGGGAAGTGCCAGAGGAATTCAGTGCACTTGTACATGTTTGAATACTTACTGTATGTTTGAAGTGTGAACAGTGTATGAGTGCATGTGATCTGAGGCTCATTTTCCTACAAGATGTGTAAAAATGGCGGTGCCTATTTCAACAACTTTCAGACGTTATGAGTAAAGACAGCACTTTGATATGAGGGTTGGGATCTCTCAACCTCACATTTTAACAAAAGGCAGTTAGCTTCACTGGCACCACCCAAAACACAAAGCAAATTAAGGAACTCCAAATCCCCCATATACAGCTCAGCTACAGGAGAATCACCCGCAGCAATATGTATTTCAATGATTGAAAATATTGGTTTTGATTTGGATATCCATAGAGGGACCAGTAACCTCATGCTATATCTGTTTTGGTGGGATGTCAGGCATCATCTTGCTGATGCTCTGTGCTAAGGCAGTTTGTGAGATCAGTATAGGTTCTTGAGGTGAATTAATTGGTTTATTTACCATGACACACTGACATGTTTCTCTTTTAAAATACTTATGATATGACTGAATGGTGAATTCCATGTTTTTCTCTCTCTGTCTACCTCATTCTCTCTTTCTGTCTCTTCTTTTGTGTGATCCTGACCTATTCACCAGCAGCTATGCCGTGGAACCTTCAAGCCTCAAATTAAACACAAACCTGTTTTCCATTTCTGTTTTTTTTCCCCACTGCATATGCCATCTCTGACTATGTTGTCGCTCTTTCAATTCCTCTCTCATTGTGCCATTTCTCCCTTTCTTTCTGTTCAGGCTAGTTTCTGTGACTGTTTTTAATATACCTATTCACTTTCACTCTCTCGCTTTATTTGCTTTAGCTTTCTCTATCTTTCCCTGCCTCTCTCCCTCTCTCTCTTTCTATATTATCCATCTCATAAATAATATAAAGGATCCTCTGGGTGATTCTGTTCAGGTCTGTATCCACTGCTTCTGCAACACCAACCTGGTAAAGTCCAAAGACAAGCGTTACACAGCAAGAGACATCAATTCAAAGACTTCCCGCTCAGTTAGCACTGGATACATACTTTTCATTGTTTCGTCCATCTTCACAGCCATTCACTTGCAGGGCTAGATACATATGTTCACCTTGGTTGCATTATGGGCAGACAATGAATGGAAACATCCCCAGGAGAGAGATGGCACCATCTGTTGTGGCGACAGTAACGCGTCTTCGGTGCATGCGACCCACGCAGAAATATTCCCAGCGTTCACCTGTGTGAGGCACAAAGGTGGACGAGGTACGAGGCATCCTTCACACCAGAAGGCCGTAGACATTCCTGCTTTTCTAGAACAAAGGCGACGTGGATGTAATTCACCAGAGAGGGATTCCTCACATATGGGTCTCTTGTCTCGTCTCATCTAATCTACCATCCACAGGTCCACAGAGTCCTTTCTGAGCATACAGCCCCAAAGTGTATATGAGTTCAGAGCATTCCGTGTTGCTTAAGTAATTTGCTAAGATTTTGCAACCTTAGTAAGATATTATGTCAACACTTTATTCATTTATTCATTTCACAGCTTTTATCCGAAGCGAGGTGGAGTATAGAGATACATTGTCATCAGTTTCCTATGTGTGCTCCCTGGGAAACAAAGCCATGACCCTTAAATTGGTAGTCCTGACTGTAACACTACTGATAGTTCATTTACTATCAAACTATTGTCAAACACAAGCTATGCAAGGAGTGGAGATGCAGTTGCTTTGAAGCAAATCTGTTCTCTCAGTTATGGATCTTATCATCACACATCACAGATGAATGAATTGCACTGCAAAATGAGTTTTCTTTGAAATTGTGCACTAATGTATAAAAGTAATTTGGATGAAGATTATGTGTATGTTAAGAGTAGACACTCATGTAAGAAATAATAGGTTTTACATGTCTCTCAAAGTATAAAGGGGAAGTGCAGCTTCCATTCTATATAGACATGTCTTTTATATAATGCTGCCCCCTAGTGGTATCTGTTTAAAATCACAAACCTATCTATTTATCTATCTATCTATCTATCTATCTATCTATCTATCTATCAATCTATCTATCTATCTATCTATCTATCTATCTATCTATCTATTTTTCTGTATGTATTTCTGTCTGTGAACACATATCTCTATCTATCTATCTATCTATCTATCTATCTATCTATATATATATCTGTCTATCTATCTACATATCTGTCTGTCTGTCTGTCTGTCTGTCTGTGAACACACATTTATATCTATCTATCTGTCTGTCTGTCTGTCTGTCTGTCTGTGAACACACATTTATATCTATTTATTTGTCTGTCTGTCTGTCTGTCTGTCTGTCTGTGAACACACATTTATATCTATCTATCTATCTATCTATTTATCTATCTGTCTGTCTGTCTGTAAACACATTTTTATCTATCTATCTATATATTTATTTTTCTGTCTGTCTGTGAACATACATTTTTATTGTCATATTGTTAAAACTATTGGTGGTGGTCGCGATTGGTAGGGGCAACTGTAGCTGCATCAAGAAACTGCCAAGAAATATGTATTCATCATCTGCTGCAGACCAGTAGACCCTGAGCAATGGGATTAGCAATGGCAGGTTCCTTACAGTCAGTGTGATTCTATGTTGTGTTCGTCCCCACGGAGTTGAAGTAGCCAATTTCAGAGAGATGCCTTCCGCAGTGTTTGTTTTTTCTCTGGTGGCTGTGGGGCTCAATTTAAAGGCTCTAATTTCACTACATGTAAATAAACAAAAGGCAGGGGTTCCGATTTTAAATACAGCAGTCATCGTCCCTCCTCACCCTTTCTTTCTCCCCCTCTTTCTTTTTCTCCTGTGATCCGGCAGCTTTTGTAATTTGCATAAATAAATGCTGGGTACCGCAATCCTCCCCTGCTGCATTTGCAGGGGGAAATTACACCCGCACCTCGCAGATCGCATTAACGAAAAGCAGTCTGTTTGGGCACTGACTGCCGTGGGAGGATGCAGAACACCTTATTTATGTCCATGAATGCCTGTTTGTGTGGTGTGGGTGTGGAGGTTGGGGGTGGGGTGGCACCATCATCCCGATGCCCTTCTCAGTGATGAGGCCATGGGCCACGGGCCACGGTGAAAGGACAAGAAGGTATTGGATGCATGAGCTGGGGGAAGGGAAAAGCCTTGGGACAGGCCTGCGCTACACCAGTGCGACAAGAGCCGAGGAGACAATGGGATGGGCACGGTTGCCAGGGCAACACAGCTGGCTCAGGCAGCCACAGCTCCTTGTATCCAAGTAACGGGAACAAACAACAGAGGAGCTCTACCTGCAGACAGGGATGAGCCTCACCACTAAACCCACTTTGCACTTTGCATAACTGAGCGAGACTGAGACAGCTAAAGCCCCATGTGTCGATGCATGTAGCCACAGACAAACTTGTACAAACAAACAAGCATGGCTTGTGGATGCATGTTGTGTCAGAGGGTTCTCATGCATTTTAATACATATATTACTCTATGTCTGCATGTACGTCTGTACATTTTGCATGTGTCAAAAGGATTTACGTATATTTTGGATTTAAGCACTGTTTAAGTGTGTAAGTGTGTGTGTGTGTGTGTGTGTGTGTGTGTGTGTGTGTGTGTGTTTGCAAGTGTATCAGGAGATCATGCTTCATGGGAGACAGGACAACCAACAGCCTGCAGCTGAGAATACCAGGCTGTCACTTTTTGATGTGTGACAGAAAGATAACCCTGCCACTAGCGCTGAGTATGTGTGTGAGCCATCTCTGTCACACAGGCCACTCCTGCTCCTCTCGCCCATCCGCTGCCGCCGCCGCTCTCTTCGCCTCTCCTAGTTTTAGGTTGAGCACTGGGCCAGAGGTTAGGTTGTCCAGAGAGGCCCTTTTCCTCCAGGGAGCCTGACAGTGTGTGGCCTGCCCTGATAGAGCGCCTGCAGCCTGGTGAAATACAGCCGGAAGTCCCCCTGCAGCCTGTGCGCGACAGGCCTTCAACGGTTGGGCTTGTGGTCTGGGCTCCAGTACATTCAGGGCTCCCACACTTTAGGGCAGGAAGACATCAATTATCCCCCACTGCATACTGCTGCACAGGAACTGTATGTGTGTGTGAGAACAAGAGAGTCTGTTCATGTATGTGCGTGTGTGCGTGTGTGTGTGTGTGTGTGTGTGTGTGTGTATGTGTGTGTGTGTGTGTGTCTCCTTTTGTGTTTGCAAATAAGCAGAGCATATAGCAGGAGATGCAGAATTTTTTTTTAGTATTTTTACATCAAACAGATCATATGAAAGTAAGGGAAAGTCACCGAAAGAAATCCCTTCAGCCAGGAAAGAAAAGAGCTGTGGGGAGACGTTTGCAAGAGGAAGGCGGGGGGAACCAGAGGGTGCTGGCTTCCTGTCTGAAACGGCACTGTTGAGACAGAGGAGGGAAGTAGTTATCTCACAGAGCAGCTCCAAGCTGTGGTGAGGGTTGGGGAAGAGGGACAGTCAGTTCTCTCCCTACTCACACGTGCTTTCACACACCATAGACACACACAAGACACATATTCTCTCCCCTTCTCTCTCACATGCACACAGCATAATTTATATGCAGTTTACATGCACTCACACATTTGATGTCTGTCCAGAATTAATTTATGTATACAAGTCTATCTCACACATCCTGTACATACTCTGACACTCACATACACACAGCATATTTCAACATCTATGGTGATTTTGGCCCGTCTTTTCCTGCATACTTCATAGCACCCTCTCAGATCATGTACTCTGGCTTTCTAAACAACACATGTAAACAACACCCTCTCTCTTCATGGCCAAACAGGCAGCCTAAGGAACAGGTAGCCTATACAGTATGCACACAGGAGGCTCCGCTCAGATGTTTCCATGGTGACCACTCAAGTCAAGCCTAGTCAGTGTGGTTGCCATAGCTCCCATCGGGTGTCCTGCCGTCTTGGTCCTTGCTGGGATGGCAGTAAGGCAGCGAAGATATGTTTCTTAACAGACCACCATGAGGCGTCCTGGTTGGACTGGTTACTGATTTAGATTTTGGTCAAAACAGGGTGTTGAGTAAGAGAGGGTGTTGAGTTTGGTGGGGGTGAGGCATTGCATGTGTGTGGGTAGGGGTGGGGGGAGTCAGCAGGATAAGATTGCACAAACCCTACTTCAGCTTTTGGAGCACATGGTACAGATCAGATGCCAGTTGCTGACGGGAACAAAGAAGATGCATCACATGTGGTGTCATGTGCCAGTGACTGTGGGGAGGAGCATGCGTCCCAATAGCAGGGAACTTTACTTAGGCCACCATCATATTGACAGAACGTTCAATTGTTTGACTGTCTTGTTTTTACAGTTTTTCTCAGTGGCTTTGGAACATCTTTCGAAACAATACTCATGTCAATGAACATTTTTGTGTCATCAGAATAAAAAGTCATCGTGTCATTGTTTACAAACAAGATACTCAAAATGCCTAGTCATGTCGTCAATGAACAGTGAGCTTTAGAAGTATATTACCTATTTCCAAATTTTCATTTGACTGTTTATCTCTTTCACTCACAATGATTGATCATTATCACTTGTCTCTAACCTACTAAATACTATGTTGTATAAGTTGAATGTCTTGCATGTTGGAGTGATAGTGGTTCAGGAGGTAGAGGAGTCGTTTAGCAATCCCAACCACTCCTGATGTGGAAGTTAGATATTGGTGTATGAATGGGTAGATGTCATCTGTAAAGTGCTTTGAGTGCTCTATGAGTAGAAACGTGCTATATAAATGCAGTCCATTTACCATGCATGTCAGTAAACACAACCAGTTTTCAAGTGGTTGTATACTGTGGGAATGTGGTAGAAAAAACTGGACAGGACCAACATTTATAACCTGTAAAATTTTAAAATCAAAAATTATTTGTGCAACAAGTAATTTTATAGTCATAAGACTGATTATAATAAAAGAACAGAACCTATGTATTGGCTGCTGTAACACAATGAAGAAAAGAATAGAAGGAACTAACAGTAATCAACATTTTGAGGCAATGAAACTATTCCCTGATGGTGTTTGTGTAGCAAAAGGTTTTTTATTGACGCAGATGACTACATAGAGTACTGTAATTTGGCATGATGTTCCTTACAAAACCTCTCGCACTGTAAGGGGTGAGATCACTGTAGATGATTCCCAGGAAGGTAAGATTTTGTGTGCCATAAAGAATGATTTAAAAAAAGATTTTGGAAATGTGCCTAAGCTATTCAAATAACGATGAAGCCATAACTCACCGGTGTGAATGCACCGTTTGAAAAATCACACCGCCTGTGAATCATAAGGTTACTGTTACACAGAGCTTCATAACTGTCATGTTCTCTCAGGATTTGTGCTTAGTAATGAAAAACCATCTATAGCTCATCCACGCACCAGTGAGAGATGAGAGGCTGTCAGCCTTAATCTGCTTGTCCGCCTCTAGGAGAGGCACTTTCTCTGCCTCAGGGCCTGGATATTGGAGCTGTCTCTGTTACCCTTGCAGAGGGGCGAGCACAGGCACGTCCGCTCCTGCCAGTAGCAGAGGAGGTGTGTCATCCCATCCCATCGTGTCCCGCCCAACCCAGCCCAAACCAAGGTCCCACTTCTCGGACTCTCCCTAAAGAAGGGGTGTGGCGAGGGGGACCCCGGGAGTCCATTGAAGGCATGATGGGATGTTTGTTTGGAGCACCCCTCTCCCTAATGAGTCCCATCCCTGCCCATCGGTGTCTCATTCAGTCCTTTCAAAAGGACAGTATTGTCTCCTTGATCCGTGTGTTGTCTGTCGGTCTACCTCCGTCCCTTTCTCTGATTGTCTTCTGTCTGTGTCTACCTACTTTTGGGCTTTGCATTCTTGGATGAGGGCGAAAACAAGAAAGTGATGGTTAAGGTTGCAGCACCTGGGACAAATATTTGCTCGCTCGCTCACTGAAGTCTGACTGATTCACAGCAGGCTTTTGAAGAGTAAACTAAGACTAAACAAGCCCCAGGCTGCAATCAGTGGCAGTGGGTGGTGGTTTAACACACACACACACACACGGTACATTCATGTCCTCAGGGAATAGGGAAAGAACAAGCATGGAAATTAGTATAAATTCTGACATATTTACATGTTTAGTTGGAGGATATGTTGCACAGATACATCAATGTTCTGGAAACACGGCTGGGAGCAACATCTATGAAAGAATAAGTCATCTGTTGCTTTATACTACTGTACTACCCTTAATGCAATGCACTATAATTAATAACAACACTGATACTAAAACCTCAATTCAATTATTTAAATGATGGGTATGTGCTTTGACACATCATTTATCAACAGCCATATCCTCCATGTGAACACAAAAGAAATACACAGAAATACACTAATTCACTTTCAGCTTCTGTCGAGTCAATTGCTTTGTTCTACTTGTTCTACATGTGCACAACAGCTTGGTTCCTCGTGATTTCATTCCTTAATCAAAGAGAAACAGCTTTCTCACGGTCACCTTTGTTACACATGCACACACACCACACACACACACACATACACCAGGTAGTCAGTAGCTTTGGTAGGGGACTTCTTTTATCTGATGGTTTATGAGCGTGAAATTCTCCATGCAAGAGCATGATCTGAGCATGCATGGACGCTGGGGAAAAGCCATGCTGACTGTTATCTTCATCCTATCGTACTTCCTATTATTGAGTCCTCTGCTTCATGGAACATGATTACAAGCACATTGTTGGATCACATCATAACCACCCATAGTGCACAAAAGGGAAAAGGTTGGCTGACTGGCTTTGAGAAATGGACTGTGGAATTTGCTGTATCTATCAGTGATTCATGTGCATTTTCCAGTAAATGAACTCAACGTAGTTAAATCTTTTATCATCAACATGTTCATGCAAGCTTCATGACTGAGCTGTTTTACACGACTACTCCTAATACTACACTACTTATACAGAACCACAGAGCTACCCCTTCCAACTCTATATATTCAATGGCAACATATGGAGTTGTCTTTTTTCTTTGTTTTAGGGATCCCTCTGCATGACTTGTTTTCCAACCTTTCTGATCTAAATACCTGTAGTGCTGGTTTAGCTACAATGTGCTGCAAATCATTTACCAAGTGGTAGACAATCAGTCACCTTTAAATCAAGTTCACGACTCATCTCCTCCTGCATTC
Source organism: Clupea harengus (assembly GCF_900700415.2). Classification (NCBI taxonomy): domain Eukaryota; kingdom Metazoa; phylum Chordata; class Actinopteri; order Clupeiformes; family Clupeidae; genus Clupea; species Clupea harengus. The sequence continues at coordinate 9,286,062 of NC_045155.1, read as the reverse complement.
AGCCTGCCAATGGAAATCAGAACCAGAACCCATGTAATCAAGTTCTAAAGCTGGGAATCTTTAGCCTTCCTCCCTCCAAGAGTTTACAGCCTATTCCTAATGGAATCTCCACGTGCCATGCAATACAAATCTTTTGAAAAGATTAACATATGCCATATGTAGCTAACTCAATTCAACAATGAATTACTGTTGTAGACAAAATCATCTTTATTTTTGATTCTTAATATCACTGTCTGTTAGATTTTTGCTTAATTTTCTGACACTTCTACCGATGATATTGAGATATTGATTTCACTTAATAAAACCAGGTTTTAAAAGGGCCTTGAGTGCTACGCAGGTGCTGTTTCTTTCTTTCAGCTGTACACTGGACAGAACTTAAGCTAACAAGAGAGAGCAAAAAGAAATGTGAAAAGTGAGTCATTTGCACAAGTGAAGATATGTGAACACATGCATCAATCAGCGGCGTAACTCACAAATGTTGATTTAATTAGATATCTCTCTTTATTGTAAGGTACTGTACAATCAGTGAATATTTTTCAAATAACATTAATTACATTAAATAAATCACTATTTACATGAGGGCCATTTGGCTTACAAACCAGAGGACAGAATCCACCAGAAGTTAACATGTGGTGTAGGCTGGGTTATATGAAGACATATGGACACACACACACACACACACAGAGAGAGAGAGAGAGACAGAGAATGATGGAACCTTCACAACATTCCAGAATGGTCCTTGGTTCCACATGTTGTATGTCTGCACTGAAGCTTCCCAACCTTGAATCTGTTCCCACAGTCCCCCACCAAAGGCACACCGAGCGTCTGGCCAACACTGCAGCTCAGCTGAAGCAGTCCATAGCAGATTTGGCTCGCTCCATCTCATGGAGGAAGTTATAGAACTGCGGTAACGTCAGCTCTTAAAACACAAAGCGGATGAGGCTGAATAAAGAATATCTACAAGCAATAGTGAGCAATAGTGAGCATGACCAATATCAATTTAAAGTTTATTAAAAGTAAAAAGAGGGCATACCCATGTAGACGTTTTCTGTGGAGTTCCCTTTTTTGATGATTAGCTTGAGCTGAAAGTGGACATGGAGAAATATGACACAGAAAACATGAGAGAGAGCTGGTTTTAGAATTTTAGAACAACCTCATGTGTCAATCACAATTTTGAAGAAAGTGCCTAAGGGGATTTTCCACCTCTACTAAGTGACAGACTGTTCAGAGAAAGACGATGGAATGACAAAGGAAAACAAATCGAGACAGTGGAGTAATATCTAAAAGTTACTAACACAAATACATTCAGGCAGACACACAGAGAGTATATCAGCAAAGACAAATGATGAAAGATTCTGTGATCATTGTAATGATCAATCAAGCAGCTGCAGAAACAACGAACATGACGATACACATCTAAGGTCTAACGGCCTGTCTACTGCTCCTCTGGCTGCTGTGATGTCTTTCACCACTACGTAATCGAGAGAAAAAATGGTTGCACCATATGTCTGGACAGTCGTGCTTTCTTTGCATTTAACAACTGCCAATCACTTCTACATGTACAGACCCAGTTTTCTGCAAAAACAACACCATGAGGTCTGTACAAGGACATTTGCAATGTGCAAGGTCCTAATGTTAACGATTAACACAACATGCACTAATGAGGACCCATTTCTTTCATGCATTGATATGTAAAACCCCACTGACAGAGACAGATCGTCACCATAGATGGTGTCCTTACCTGTAGGAAGATGTTCCCAGTCTTCTGAATCTCACTGGTCCCTACAGTCACTGCAGGCAAAAAGCAGGTATCATACACCATTCTCTCAATGCACAGTCGTCAGTCTAGCGTCCACATGGCCACCACAAGAACAGCTGATATCTTGATGAGATTTGCTTATATGTCAAACAAAAAAGATGTTGATTTATACTAACCACCAAATTTCCACTCCATGTCCACCAGCTGGTTGACCATTAAAGTTTGCCCGACAGCCACTCGGGACAGCACAGCATAGTGGACTTTCCACTGCAGCCAAAAAGATATGTGTGACAATAAAGGTAAACAATAAAGTCTTAACCCACTCCTCAAATATTCAGCCACTAAATCAACACTAACTATTTTCACCGCATAGGAAAGATTCCTGTGATATACCTGATTTGAGAAATGTGCTGCCTTATCTTCATTGACTCCTACATGCAGGGAAAAATAAAACACAATACATATATCGGATTCAATGGTACAAACCAACACAAGCATCACATAATAAGAAAATACCCCATACCAAGATTAAGGAGGTCTTCCTTTACTTGCTCAGCAGTGAGATTTTTCTTCAGAGCACCTAGGTACAAAAACAGACAAAACAAAACAATGAGCCTCTTCTGGCGACTCCTCTGTAGACAGACGCACGACCATTTAAGAGATTGTATCTGTCTCTCTGTCTGGTGTCTCTGTGGGTGGGGACACTGGCTGAAGCCCTTACCATGAGGGAGGAGGAGGACACTTTTCATCAGACTCCTCAGAGGACCAGCGCTCATGCCATTCTCCCCAGCAAATTCATTCAGCTGCGTGAGAAACCTGTCCGTCTGTTCACATAAAAACATTTTAAAAAGAGAAATTATACTCAGAAGAGTGCGTAGGTAGTGCAGTTGTAGGATATACTAAAAACAAGCCATGAAACAGCCAACAGTAAGGGGAAAACAATGATTAACTAGCAGTATATTCAATTAAACAGGCATAAAAATCAATCTGTGTTTTGCCATTCCAAAAAGATTCACTGCATTGAATTTCCAGAAATACAGGGATACAAACTGGCCTATGCAGACTACACTTTATCAGCTATGACCTGTAAAATAGTGCATTTGTAGTCTGTGGTTTACCTCTTTTGGTTCCAGCAGAAACTGGTATAAAATTTCTATAAGGCTGACAAATTGCTGTAGAGAGAAAAGAAAAATATGTGATTTGAATGACAGTAGTTCCAACCTTGGAATGTTTTAAGCATTTCTCTACTTCCAACTTAAAGCCTTTTGCCTCCAACGCAAAGACAAAGTATAACCCAAACTCCTTCCTATCTAACAGCTCTTCTACTTGATTCTTTAAAAATCTGGGGACTAAAATTACATCAGCAGACACACTACAAAATGTGCAAAGCAAAGAAACAGAAATACATGCACAGGCATACACAAACCCAAAACAGCATGTAACTAGAGGTCTGGTCTGAGATTTCTTTGGGTGACCTTCAGACTTAGTGTGTACATGGCGGTGGATGTGTTTAGGAAAAATAGCTGCCATTAGTTAGTATTGTGCAATGTGCATTAATATTCATCATGTGGGAATACCAAAGCCTCAATCAACACTACACAGAAGTCTGCTTCTGGCCATCAATTCCAAATGTAAACACCCAATTTATATGCAGATTAATTAGATATGGATCACACCACATTAAACATCAACCGTCATTGAGAGTGATTTACAATAACAGCATTTTACCACATGCTGAGTGGCAGAATTCCATATGGCTGCAAGGTGGTGTCTGATACTTGATGTGTAAATATTTTTTTCCATTTTAAAATACAGCTTCTAAACAGTGGTTATAAAAACAGCCTAGCTAGTCAGTCATAACATACTTCCTGATACAGCCTACTACAAAGCACCTGTAAGGGTAGGGTTACTAGATTTACTATTAATCACTGCTAATGGTGAATGAATTAACTACATTTACTGATCACATAGCTTCCTCGAGACAACGTCTGCTATGTATCGTACTGGCTTTTAGCTAGACACATCTTGTGATACAAGGGCACGTGACCATCGGTATTAGCCTCCTGAAAGTTCGCTGCTATCTCAGATAGGCTAAATGTCTGTATTGCGAGATAACGAGTTGCAATCCAATGTAAATGCCTTTTCAAAACACAGCATTCATCCATGCTATTGAAATGTCACTGCATTTGAAAGCTTATGATAGCCTACGAGCCTTAGCCTTAGCAGACACGTAATGGTAACATCACTCAAGGTAGGTCTGTCAAGTAAAGCCAGGCGAACACGTAATAATATTTATGTTCACGGAATGACCTACAGTGGTAGCCTATTTGCGATTAGCTATTTTATGTCCCAAAATACAAACTACCTGCCCGACATCTCACTTAGCCTACTGCACTACCTCAGACGGTCTGTGCATCCCCTGTGCATGACTAAAACAGTTTAAGCGCCTAGAGAAATAATACACATTTACCTGCTCACTGAATTTGTTCAAATTCTGAAAGTCAGTGGTCACCGCCTCTGGCAAAGGATCTTTAGTAAACTGCAACGGCAACATTGTTTCAAAACTTGCCAATATTTTCCAACATCTGAATACTGATTTCCGGCTCCTGTAGTAAATGTATCGCACAGTTTGGCTTTCGCACTTTCACCACCATGTGTGTAGATTCTTACAGTTTAATTTCGGTGCGCTCATCCGTCCCATCATCATCCGAGTGATTTTAAGCTTAGTAAATGAGTATTCAAAAGGTTAGACAAGCTGTTTTGATAAAGTCGAAAGAGGACAGTGAGTAGAATGTAAATGAGTGTATTGCTGAAGTCCACGACCCCTTGCTTGTACACATACAAACTTTCATGTGGCCTATTAAGACTGCCCCTTTTAGTTTTATTCTGTACTTTAATAACAGGGTCCCAGAATAGGCCGAAGATTGTTCAGTCACTAATGTAGTCTGCAGAGTCTCCCATGAATGGTGTATTGTGAATGGTGAATTATACAATAGTTTGTATATGGACTGCACTGGTGAAGATGAGTCAACATGAAAGGGTAGTCTGCAGATGGTATTATGAATATATAATTACTGAAAAGTCTTCTTGTTATAACCACTCAGTTTAGCAAGTTACACAGTAGCTAGACCTATGTCATTGATTATGTACAATATGTGACAATATGACAAAGGATACCTCCTGTTGCTGACAACTCATGCAAGGAAAGAGGGGTATTTTAACCTTTTTTAACCAATTCTCAACAAAACACCTCAAAGTGACCTCATGACTGTGCTGCCAGATCAGCATTGTAGACCAGTGTAGTTTGTATGTCCCATCAAGTCAACCAAAGCCAAGAGAAAGTAACAAAATGTCTCATACACCAGCAAGCATATCTACAATATGTTTTCAGGAATATGAATACTCAAACCACAGTTGTTGATTCATTTATAAGTTATCACTATCATAGGTTATCAGAGAAATAGCCTAGTATGAGTATGGGTCTGAGCAACCATGAAAAAATTAATGTATGTGCTTCTACTACGTGACAGCACACATGCCTCTTTCTTCTATCTATAGCTTTCTTCCTGCTTCCTGAGGTGTGTAATCAAACAAGGAGAGCTCAAAGGGCATTTTTGATGGCACCACTGATCTGTGTACTGTAGACTATGTTCCCTCACACGAATGCAAAATGTCAGTAAAAATGAATATGTAGTGCACAAGTGTCTCGGATAGAAATACATCGTAGATTGCTAGAGACCATTTCATATGCATACAGAAATCGAGGAAGTATGATTATTCCCAAACTCCAGTTTTCATAATTTCATTGAAAGGTAAATGGTAAAGGTAAATGTAGTTTTCATTCAAGAAGAGTGCGATTCGAGACCCGGGAAAAGTCACGCCTGAAAAGTGAGGCAGAGAGCGGAGTTCGAAAAGAATCTAGACACCTATTTACATACTCGCCCTCGAGGTACATAAGCGCACGAAAGAAGGGGTAAGTGGATAGTGACAAGCCGTGACGCCTTGGCAACTGGTCAACACGCAGGAGGGACCAATCAATCTTTAACTTTTTTCCAATCAGACGACGACTACAGCAACAGGTAAATTATTCGAACTCCTGTTTTCCTGATAGATCAGCTTCACTACTGTACTCGCTGTGTGTATTCGATGAGAGTTGAACCAGCATGGCTGCAGGCAACTGAAAGAAAACCCTACCTGAGAAATAAGTATGACCACTACTTTTCCTTTTGCAATGTAATTACTTGAAGGCAAACGTTTGCTCATTTTACAACGGGTAAGTGATTGCAAGAAGCACATCATTTATTCTGCAATGTGCATTAAGGCTGTGGACGTTGAACATTATGTAAGGTACGTGCTATGGGAAACGGATTCACCATCAAACCTAACTTTCAAATTTATGACGTGGACCGTGTTCACTATGCGCATAAAGATCGATTATTTCTGTCTCGAAAAAGGATGAGTAAAGTGTTAAACAATTAAACTCTTCGTGGTGTCTGGACATGCCTGTTGAAGGCGTCATCCAGATGTTTCGGCTGATAATTATAATAGCAAGAGATTGCCCTTTGTGCGTTTTTCTGGTCATTAAGCTGCTTATTTAGCTTCAAGACTGTTAGGATAAAGTGTAGATGGAACACGATGTGAAATTATAAGATCACGCGTAAGGCTGTTCCACGAACTTGAACTAGACCTGATTGGAGCGTGCTCAAAGCGTGCGCTTCCAGCGCTACCGTGGTTACAAAATAGTTTGCAGTGTTTCCATGCAAGCAAGCGCATGCCCAAAAGTAAAAGTTTAATTGCTACTTTGTAAAGGCTGATGTTTGCTGTTTGCCATTATTGAGAAACGCCTGGCAAAGAATTTTGCTATTCATTTGGCAGTCGCAACAATCTCCGCGATAGGTTTTGGTGGATTACAAGTAACTTCTTGGATTAGCCTATGTTATCTTGACAGATTACTTAATGTCTCTCAAAAATGTGACCATCGTTAGTTAGAACATTTGAACACGTGAGTACAGACAAACGTACAGAAGCTAGGCTACTCATCATTTATCTTCACCTTTCTCTTATGACAAGCCGTTCGCCTTTAGTGGCGATGTATAGCCAGGTCAAGACCGCCGAATACCACAGTGAAGTGAAGGCGTTCGTTTCCTCTTTTCTGAGAATGGGATGCATTCGTGATTTATGGGGATGAAAGAACTAGTGATTAATGCGACTATAAGCTTTCGACGTTGCATCGCTGCGTGTTGCTCCACTCTTGGGCCTCCCGGAGGAATGTGTTGCTTTTTGCAAGGCACTTTGTCAAATGATAACCCATGCAACATTTAGGTCACTCCTTGGGGAACATGTTAACCCTTCAATGTGGTTTTTACTTTAAATGTATTCAGGGACTTTGCATTTTATCAATACCTTTTTGGAGAACTATCTCCAAAAAGTGTGTGTGGCTTTACTTTTTGCCCCTTGATTTGGCCCTGTCGAAATGAGGTCCAGAAAGTTGTGTAATGACGTAGGCATCAGTCAAATCCTCCGAGGTAGAGACCATAAGTGAAATTAAGGACCGGGGGAAGACCCGTTAAGGCTCTGCATCATAGTTTTCAAATGATTCAACACGGATCAGTTGTTGTATTATATGAAATTAGCCTGAACCATAGAAGTGTGTTTTATATCATTTTACAGGGTTGCATTTTTTTTTTTTTTTTTTGCGTAGCTGTGTTGTGCACATTTGATCAGGTACCTTTTCAACCCCTTGGAAGTTGCAGAGGCTGCTTGGTGATCCATAGTCTGGGCGAAATGTCAGGTGACCCCTCCCTATGTACATGTCCTCCAGGGCAAAGTCCCTGCCCACTGCTTTATCCCTCCCAACACTCAGGCAAAACTTTGATGTGGCCTCCTATTGTGCTCTTCCCTCTCAACTTCGCCAGCTCGCTCATCTTAACAATGGTGCGAGCTTTGACTGTAGGCACACACTTAGGCATAGGCAGGTGCGTTCATACTCACACACATTCATCAGGTCAGAGAAAAACTAGACACTTTGTTCTCTCTACTCTTTTCTCCACGCAGTTGTTGGATTTGTGTATATGTGTGGATGTGTTAGGTATGTGTCCAGACTTGCATGTTTATGTTTGTGTGTGTGTGAGAAAGAGAGTGTGTGTGTGTGTTATTGGGCTGCATGCATGTATGAGTGTAGCTTTTTGTGAGGGAGTGCTACCATAATTGTCAGGATGCATCTGGCTGCCCTACCTCCTGTGGCAGGAGTCTGGTGTTAATGGGTTTTGAGTGTGCCGCGGTCACAGGGTTCAGCCTCTCAAGATGATGAAAGTGGCTCAGGAAAGACACGAGGGGGGCTTTTCAGTCGCACACAATTGGCCATAACTTCTCGTGTCAACATAACTCCCCCAAGCAGTGCAGCCCGACAGTGTTAGATGGGTTGGCTTAGCTCTATTTTGGAGTGTTTTGTCTGAGATTATATGTCATAGCTCCTGAAGAATTTCATCTTTAGTCAAATTGTTTCAGGTGATTTTAGAGCCGCGGAACAGCAACAATTTCACCAAGTGTAGCTTCCACTTTTAACTCTACTTCTGCAACTTTATTTTCTTTTTCTGAGGCTGAAGTTTTAAAACAACGTCTGATGAATAACAGCCTTGGTTTTGTTTGAATATGTTGTGCAGGTGACATATTACATAATGAATCTCAGAAAATGTGTGCTTTTGTGTAATTGTATAGCTTCTTCTTCCACCATATCTGTACATTTTTGCACTTTTCATTCATTCATCATTGTTTATTCAGGGAGAATTGACTGAGCACAGGGCTCTTTTGCAGCAATGCCCTGATTGAGGCTACATAGTACAGAAGAACAATAAGCAAACCATAACAAAACAAAACAGACAAAATAAAAAAACACATTAAACAACTCAGAAATTAAGTATAAAAAAAATATAATAAAAAAAAAATAATAATAAAAAAAAAAAAAATTAAATCAGAGAATCATTTAAAACAACAGCATTGAGGCACATCCTTATTATCTAAAAGGCTCTTAAATTGGTTGACAGACAAATACTTGGTTAATTTCAACTCCACTTGAATAGACACTTCATTACACACCAAAAGTTGGTGAACCCATTTTATGTTTTACTTATCTGATGCTTTTAGTAATTAGATGTTGTCTTAACTGCAGCAGGCCGTGATGAAGGGTTGACCTCAGTCGTCTTCCCTTTACGCTTGTAACACTTTTCAAGGGTTTGGTAAACGACGGAGATGAAAATCTATTCGTCTCCTGAGGGTGCACTGAGGTGTGACCTTTAATCCCTCTCCGGGTTGCCGGACAAGTCTGGTCTGGTCCTCCGTGCGCTAAAGAACAAGCTGCCGTGACACAGGCGTAACCTCTCACCTCTATCTCGGCACAGCTGTGTTGTGGGGCTTTCGCATTTTTGTGTAGATTCAGATCAGGTTTTAGACTGTACACCATATTAGCGATCTGAAGAAGTTGTTCTCTTATTTTACCTACAATGTTGTATTTTGTTTCAGTGTTGTTGTTGTTGTTGGTATTTATCATTTTAAATGTATATTATTGTCTGATTGCCACCACAGATTGCCAAACCAGCAAAGGAACTTGGAAGCAAAGCTCAAAAGTAATGCCATCCAACAAATACTCCTCCGCCATCATGGCGGAAAGTGACAAGATGACCGCCACGGTAAGAGGACCTGTTTTTTATGTCTACTATTAAGAGGAGATAGAAATGAATGCAGAGGGTGCTCTGAGTGGATGAATCTAGTCACATCCCATCTACATTCAAAGCCACATGTAGTACACAGAATACACATCTGTGTGGTGGTGAGTGAGATGTTCCTTAAGCAGGGTTTGCAGATTACACACTGTTGCCCGCATCCTTACGTAGGAGGGTTCATGTAGTGGCCAAAGGTGCTATAATAAGCTTGGTTCTCTTAAAGAGAGAGGGTGCCACTGCAAAAAATATCGGACACATTTTCTGACTCCTTTTCTGTTTCCAAATTTAAAGGAGCAGTTTGTTGTTTTCAGCTGGTCTGGAGGCATGTACGGCAGATGTATCAGGTTCATAAACTAAAGCATCATTCATACAATAAGCATGGGTTTGCCCAGAGTTTGAGAGCTCAGAAAGATAATTTCAGTACTCAGGAACAACCTGCATGGCCCACTGACAATAGAGAATACATCACCAGAATGGATAACTTGTTATATTCCAAGTGTACGTTCAACACTTGAAGGCTTTTCAGTTAGAAAAAACACACTAACGGTTTAAGGGAGTTTGGCTGTATGCAGGAGAGCTGATAATACTGTCAACCTGGGAATGTCTTCTTCAGCTGTCAGCTTGCTCACAGCTTGATTTGGCTTGGCCTTGGGTTACAAAACTGTTGCATCAGCACCACGGAGTTCACAATTCAAGCTTGGAAGCCTCTCCTCTTGAGCCGGCAATTGTTTTCATCCTCTAGTAAATCATTGAGTAATTTCGTTGCTTGTCGAAGATAGCTGGGTGTAGTGGAGGGAGCAGTGATCTAGCCCATCCCCCAGGAGATGTGCTCCGTGAAGCCCTGTGCTGATACTGAGCTCATGGCTCTCTCCGGGATTCAGTCTCTGCACTCAGTTTTTCTAGAGGAGATGATAAGATGTGAAATTGAGAAAAATCCAGACTCAATTGTCCTTAACCTCCCATTGTTCCTGTTGTTCTCTCTCCGTTATGATATATCCCCTCTTACCTTAGCACAGTGCTGAATTCACGCTGTATTGTTAACTGGCTTGTGGGCTTCAGAGTCTCTTTGTAGACTCCTTTCTCTCCACTACTGTCCTGTTTCTCATCCTGTCCGTTCCCTCTATGCCTCCCTACATTTCCTTGCTGGCCAGTTGTCAGGCCTCCAGCCCCCAGACATGCACAATCCATTGGCCTCGCCGAGCAAACTGGCGCCTAGAGCTGGACATCTGGCCAGGGCATCCCTTGGCAGACCACAGGCAGCTGCAGCCCCAGAGATGGAGGAAAGAAAAGAGGAGGGAGAGCATGGGAGGGGTGGCACGAAGGCACGCCACAGTGGGATCATTATGTGCTCTGCACAGACCGCTCGGAAGAAGCAGAGTCCTCATAGTGTGTTAGCAGAAGCAGCTGAGCTTCAAAAGTACCAGCTAATGTTGGGGAGAGTGCAGCTTTTGAAGTGTCACAAGGGGTCTTTTCATTTAGTTTAAGGGAAACATGGCCTCCAGCTGAAATGGTTACACTCTAGTTGGCCTTGAACGAATAGCCTACAAGTTTTACAATACAGCCTTGGAGAAAAAAATCAGTATTTCTTTGCCATCAGTTCAAGGGATCTTTATGGAAGGAGTGGTCTTTATTTTTGTATTTTTTTATAATGGCTTTTTTGGATGACAAAGACATGCTTTTTATCTCATGTCTTAACAATTGTTACATACTCTGAATTCATGGAAGCATTTCACTGTCAAAATTAAAATGGAAATGTAATCCTAAATTTGAATTCAAATTCGAGTTTGGGCTCAAAATAAAAATTCCGAGCCGATGGCATTTTCATTTTCACAGCCTTCCACCTCTCAGTCAGCCAATCACGGCGGGACTACAGCACGCCAAGCAGAACATGTGACGTTTTTTAAACATGACGATATCCTGTGATGAATTTGTATGGCAGGTCTCCCTACTGCCCTTGGTGGTGGTGCAGAGAGTTGTTCTGCCATGGCTCTCAGCTTGGCAATAACAATGCTTCTGTCAGTCCCTGATAAGGCCGAGAATTCTGCCACATGCTCAAGTAAAGTTTCACATTGATGAGGTGTGCATGTAGAGTCGCCATTACCACTCTCTTCCACCTCATCTACTACTCAGCAAATTACTCCGACAAGCTCTTCAGTCACCAAGTTTAAAAAAAGTCATGAGAGTGAACCAGACAACATTGCAGACATTCCCCATCCATGGCTCGAAGAATGATTCTTGAAGAATGCGTTGCGTGTTGTGCCAAGAATTCTTAGTCAAACCTGGAAAAAACATACAGGTAAAAGGCATCTTTTCTGTCATTATCCGTATTTTTAAAAGTACTTTTTACTTTTATACTTTGAGTACATTTCAGATCCCTTTTTCACCTTTAAGAATGAAGAAATTGAATCAGTACTTCTACTTTTACCTTTCTTTTTTCTACACAAGTATCTACGTATACTTTAGGCTTTAGGTAAATAGCCCTCCTTAAAAACACCTGCTGTACAGGCAGGTACTGGCACGCAGGCAGTGTGCTACACTATAATTGTGCTAGTTAGATAAGCTTTGTCGGAAGAGCATCCTAGAATGTGCAGCTAAATCCACCCTATAGTATACAGGATTACAGTTAATCATTAGTCAGGATACTGTACCAACAGCTGCTCCAACAGTCACTCAACTACACAGGGTTATGGAAATCAGTGTTGCATGGGAAGCTGGTCACACAGCAAGTGTACTTCACCAGCTTGGGGTTAAACAGGAAGTTAAATAATTCTGCCAGTGAAATTGGAACACCTTTTTAAGTGTGATATGCTATGTGTTGTGGCTAGTGAACTGGGTGAATTGGAGGGTGGAGTGTACACTACTTAAATCTACACTTGAATGTGTTACCTGATGAGGCTGTATTTACACAAATATTGTTCCTCACTGGTCACGAACAATCCAGCTAAACAAAACAGCGTCGCTTTGCTGAAGCTACTTGTGGGTCAAAGGCTGCATTAAACAAAAGTATATTCGTGTATTTTGAGAAATGGTTGGTTGAAAGGCTGTAGGATGGAATTTTGGGACAAAAATATTAACCTTAAGATTAAAAGCTGATTTTTTTCTCTTCCTTTGATCTTTCACTTCTGCCTGTAGCAGAAATAACTAAATTTCATCACTTGGAAATAACTGCCTGGTTATTCTTAGTCATCACACCTTGGAGCCCAGGTGAAACACTTTGTGCCGGCATATTTGCTGATGACTCAACAGAAGGGAGTGGGCAGAGGAGGGGGAACGACAGAGCAGGGGGACTTTCTTCTCTCTTTTCTCTCGTTTCTCTCTTTCTTACTTTCTCCACCTCTTTCAGGTTTTACTGTAAAGCCATGAACTTTACTCAAAAGCACAATTTTCAGGTTTCAAGACAATTGTGTTGTGCTGGATTGGTAGTCATTACGCCACTGTTGGTGTTTGAGAGGTAGGGCGATATAAGTGTTCTGTGTTGTGTGTAGGTTTGGTGTATAGGTGTGCATTCGCTCATGCACTCTTTGCATGCGCTCTGAATTGGCCAGTGCCTGTGTTTGCAGGTGCCTTTTTAATGCAGTGCACTGACTCACTCTCTCACCTCAATGAGATTGGCAATTGACACAGCTGTGTGGTGGACAGAGAGAGGATATGAGGATGCACACTTACTCTTTCAGCTCCTGTCGGCACTTGTCACTCCACATGTCAGAATTTCCACGGAAATGGAGTGAGCGTCTGCAGGCCCACAGGCCGAGAGAGAGAGAGAGAGAGAGAGAGAGAGAGAGTTGGAAAGTCTTTTGGGAAGTGTGGATATGTACAGGCGAGATGTTTTAGCCCTTCTGGCCAGGCCGCTCCCACACTCGTGTTTGGGCTGAATGTGTCTGGTGGGAAACGGTCTCATGAAACTGTCACATGGCAGCACCAGAGTTTTGAAATCTGAGGATGTACAGTTTGTGTGTTGTACAGGTGTTAATGGTTTGTGTGTGTGTGTGTGTGTGTGTGTGTGTGTGTGTGTGTGTGTGTGTGCAGGCTTGGACGATATGTGTCCGTTGTATCCTTTGGCATACAGTGTGGATGTGCCTGTGCGCAGTTCCCAATGCCTCCCATTAAATAGCCCCAAACATTTGCTATGAGCTTTACAGGGGATTATTCATCATCATTGTTTTATTTACTTACACATTTCTGCACACTTCTGTACAGTGTCTGTGATCAAGCATGTTTCATAGTGGCATTTACTTTTTAAATTTTAATCCAAAGTATGTCCCTGTATGAAGATGGGTCATTTTTGTAGGTAATTTGGGTATGTACTGTAAGTATATGCTTGCGTATCACCAAATGTGTGTGTGTGTGTTTGTGTGTGTGTATGTGTGTGTGTGTGTGTGTGTGTGTGTGTGTGTGTGTGTGTGTGTGTGTGTGTGTGTGTGTGTGTGTGTGTAGGTAATGTAAATCTGTGAGAGTTTGTATGTTGTGTGGCGCACAGCAGTGATGCTGAGAGAGGATTTTCAGCCACCTGGGCCTTTGCCTCAGCTTTTCCTGACTTTCTTTTCTTCCGTCCTTCAATCTGACAAAAGCCGACTTTAGAGGAATCTTATGGGGCCCCTCTCCCAGCTCCCAGTGAGGCTGTATGGGCAGGAGAGGAGGGGTGGTGGGGAGGCGCGGGGGTGGGGGTTAGGGGGGAGGCACAAAGGCGAGGAGCAGGACTGAATGACTCTCTAAACTGGTTCACCCCTGTTCCGTACATCAGCAGCACCTCCTTACTTGCTAACCACCCTCTACCCCACCCCACCCTTCTCCAGAACCAGACCCCAACTACTCTTTGCAGGAGAAGGGGCGCACATGTGCCGCTGTGTGTGTGTGAGAGAGAGAGAGAGAGAGAGAGAGAGAGAGAGAGAGAGAGAGTATATCTGAATGTTTAGATAAAGAGAGGAGATGGAGCGCCGTCATGATTTGATGTGTGTTTTTTGGCCTAAAAGCTTTGTTTGTTTTGGAGAGGGACCAAGCTAGGAATTATCACTTTGCTGTCACTTACTACCCATAAACACCTACAGTTTAATATCTGTAGCTCAATTCTGTCTCTTTAGAGCACCAGCACACCCAGCCCGATTTATAGCTTTGCGTTCCTGTCTTTCTGGTTTTACAGATTTGGTGTGATTTTATAGGACTTTCACTGGTGGTTTGTTTTCCGTGAACCATGATGTGATCTTTTTGCCATACAGGTTTCCTGAGTCAGATTTCAAAAGATCACGACACCTCATTGAAGAAATCTGAACCCTTTACCTGGTTTTAAAGAGGATTTAGGTGGTTGAATGCATCTCTTACCTTAAACTTCTTTCACCTGTAGCTGTGGTGCATGTTCTTGTTCTTTTGATTCATCAATACATGATTCATATGTTGTAGAATGTCATCTGACGCCACACAAACCTAGGTAGCCCAAGTTTCAGAAGTAATATGAATGTTTCTTTGTCTAAATGGGTCTATGTGGTATTTATAGAGCCTGTTCTTTATCAATAGGTATGTGCATTTGCTGATTTTTGCTGGTGAGGTTAAATACCAAGGTATTGAATGACACATATATCTTTGAAAGAGACATCCTCATTGGTATTAAAACATTCTGTTCTGTGCCATAAAAGTATGAACTGTTGGTTAACTGGAACTACTTCAATATTTTGGCTCAGCACTAATGTGCTACACCCCCCCGCCCCCCCCCGCCCAAGGTACAGTAGAGCAGGGCAGGGCTGGGCTGCGGGGTGACTGGGTCCACGGCAAGGCCTGGGCAGGAGGGACACAGGGGCTGTGAGCGCAGCGGTGTGTCTGTCTGGAGCTTGGGGGGGGGGGGGGGGGGGGGGTTGTAGGGGCAGAGGCAGGGGCCGGAGCTGAGGGGGGCGAGTGCAGGGGTTGGGGTAAAAGACGGTAGATGGGGCTTGCTCAGGTCTAATCTCTCTAATGAGGGAGGCGTATTCACCCTTCCCTCAGGCCAAGCCTTTTCTTTTCTTTCATCAGTGTTTTCTCTTTCTGCCTCCGCTCCCCCCACAACCCAGCTCCCCGCTCTGTTGCTCTCTCATTTTTTCTCTCTATCTTTCTCTTTTTGTCTTGTTCTCCCACACTGGCTTGTGCCCCTTCTTGCTGATGTGTGTTATGTTTTCCGAGTCCTGTCAACAACAATGACTACTGTATGTATTTCTATTGAAATGACTTATTAGTGTGCTGATATGTAAGCTAAACTGTCTGGTCAATGTGTCTGATCATGTCTGGATGAGGGAGACTCCGGAGTGTGAGAGAATGAGAGTTTGTGTGTGTGTGTGTGTTTGTGTGTGTGTGTGTGTGTGTGGGTGTGCGTGTGTGCGTGCATGCATCAGCCTGCTCTGGCAGTGGCGAGTGGTGCTGAATCCGCTGTAGCACAGCTGCGGCGTGAATGATGTCTGGCATTCCAGCGGAAGATTCCAGATATATGTGACAGCGGTCCTCATTGTTCCTGCGGCACAGCCGAGCTTCCTGAGAGCCAAGAATGAGCCCCCTCCTCTCGGGCCGAGCTCTGCCTGCTGGCTCGGGATCCCCTCGCCCCTGCCACCCCTCACTCCTCAACCCCTGCCTGCTGCACACGGCTGGTGTTTGGAGACACCTTGTAAATGTGCTCAGTGCTTTCACTTTACACGCTGCAACTTGCACACGTGCTTATGAGCAAACAGCGCGGAAGACTGATCAAGGATTAAGTCGCAACAAACTTCTGAATGCAATGCAGTGGCATATGATCTTTGAATAAGCCCTTCGACCAGGTGTTAGTGAAGCTCCTTATCATCATGTGGCGAGAACAGTGGATTATCTGTCCTCTTGCATGCGTCTGTTGCAGTTCAACGGCACTCGCCTGCTAATGCTACCTAAAAGGTAACATTTTAGAATGGTGCTTGTCATGTTGTAACATGGCCGGTGCTGGCAAGACATTCATCCCTCCGGTCTCTCGGCAGCCAGGCAAAGGCAGAGAGTAAGAGAGAGAGAGAGAGAGAGAGAGACACGGAATGTATCCATGCCAGAGTGGGCGGAGGAGGAGAGGAAATTAGATCAGACGAAGAAAAGACAGGAGTGATAATTAAAGATGTGCTGAGGTATCGCCATGCCAACAGCTAGTTCTCATGATTCATAATTCAGACATATATCTATATATATATAAATATGTGTGTGTGTGTCTGTGTGTGTGTGTGTATATCTGGGAAATTATTTTAACAGGCCACCTATACAACTAGAACAACTAGGTCATCATTACAGTTCAGCAGCAGAGCCAATCAATTGAAAAAGCCAGAATAGTAGACACAGGTTTATCAGAGGTCAGAGGTCAGAGGTGCCTTGTGTAGTAAGGTGTAGTGCCTCGTCAAAAATGTGTGAGGTGCAATCTACACAAAAACAGTGTAAATTACTGATGTGTGGGAAGTGTAACATATTTCTATACTTCTAAACATACTGTAAGTGGTGCTTTGGGTTTTCTAACTGCGGTCCTTCTGTGGCCCTCAGGCTGCAGTAAATGGAGACGCGTTGGCGGTGGAAGGGTCAGAGAATGACAGCGGCCTGAAGATGGCCAGTGAGAACAGCCCTCTGACGGCTGCAGAGCCCCCCTCACCTTTCAGCCCAAAGCAGAATGGAGATGCCGCTTCGCCCGCCGGTAAGAAACCCCCTGTCTCTCTTTCTCTCTCTCTCTCTCTCTCTCTCTCTCTCTCTCTCTCTCTCTCTCTCTCTCTGTCTCACACACATACTTCTTTCGCATTACCAGGGTTCCATCACACATCCTTCCTCTAGATCACTTTGTAACTGAGCTCATATCACTGACTCTGAATACACGGTAATGCAACTAAATGCTGTAATAAATCAAATCCTAACCAAACCAAACCTGGCAAGAAGATGAGGCTTAACATCCTTTACCTCAGCAAAGGCCTATGCATCTTTTTTCACTTCATCCATATTGATTCATTTCTAATGAAATATCCAAATGTGGCATCTATTGTTAACCCCCTAGACTGCAGCTCTGTAGAATGGCCTGTATTAATCACGTCTGCTGGAGCTCTGCCAGTGTCCTCTGCCATGGGCTTACTGAACGAAACCAGTTTAGTATGCTCCTCGCTGTTTAACTAGGGGGCCTTTAGGTTAACTTTGGTTGGTGCTGGACCTGAACAAAGATCATTCAGATTCAGAGTGTCATTGCCGTGGGCTATTTTAGGGAGGCGCACCATAAAGCTGGTAGCCATCACATTTCCACACAGCATTTTCTGATCTCTCCTCCATCCTCAAGGTTGCCACCCGAAACCCCCTCAGCCAGACCGTGACTCTCATCACTGTCAGCTCTAAGGCCGGGCATCCTCTCTCATAATACTCCCATCATGACCTGCTTTTTACATTTGCTGTCTAAGGTTCCTCGCCATAGTCTCCCTCCAGAGCAGCCATGTTGACAAGCCTCTGTGCTGTCTCTAGACACACTCTGATCAGTCCCACACAGTCAAGGAAATGACAGATACTTACACAGACTTACTTTACTTACAGTTTTATTTAGGATGTCAGCAGGGTTGAGGAACAAATCATTCTTTAGATAAATGTGCTGAGTTGTATTTCCATCATGGCTGAAGTCACTGGGTGGAATATGCTCTTGCCATTCTTGTGTTCATTCTTGTGCATTCTTGAGGTCTGAAATTGTATTGCTTTCAAATGTAGTTTTAATGGCTTTCTTCATAATACACGCATGCTCACAAACACACAAACACACTGCCAGCAACACAAGCTTCCAAAATACTTTCTGAACCCATCTGGGTTTATATGATGGCTCAAACAAGCATCCACACATCCAGATGTGCACGCCCAGTCGTCCCCTGGAATGCCAGACCTCATTCATACTGTGGATGAGCTGCAGCAGATTGAGCTCTGCTCTCTAACCGCTGCTAGAGTAGACTAGGACACACACACACACACACACACACACACACACACACACACAGACACACACACACACACACATTCACACATGCACACACTCCCACTCACAGACATGGACACACACACACTCAGACACACACACACACACACACACACACACACACACACACACACACACACTCACACACACTCAAAGACATGGACACACACACACTCAGACACACACACACACACACACACACACACACACTCAAAGACATGGACACACACACACTCAGACACACACACACACACACACACACACACACACACACACACACATTCACACACACTCAGAGACATGGACACACACACACGCAGTCGGCAGAATAAGATACAGGCACATGTACACCAGCTTGGATACAGTCAAGGTCTCTGTGCACTCATCCCACCTGTAGCCTCTCCCCCTCACTCTCTTTCTCACCCCACACAGACGCAAACGAGAACCAGCTGTCGGCCAACAGGAAGAGAATGCGCAAGCGCTCCGTATCAGAGGACGAGTCCTCCTGCGGCGAGGTACAGCATTTTTACATGCCCCCTCAGTCTCTGGTGGTGGTTTTAACACCCAGCCAAAGCCACAATATGGCAACAAATAGCGAGCAAAATGACATTGATGCCTTAAGCTATCAGGGCTCTTGGGGTAAGTGGAAAATGTATTGCTTGCATTTTATTTACAGAGTGAACAGACATATGAGCTTATGAAGAGTGTCAGCAGATGCAGTGGAGCACGCAGTCTTCAGTTAGGGCGTGAATGCCAGCGGAGGAGATTGAGTGTTAGGACATAACTTGAAATCTCTCTTTATGAACACCAGGTTCTAAGATTGCTCAAGCAGAGGCGTGACTCACAGCCAGGGCAGCCACAGCAGGCCTCTGGGGGTCCTCTAGCCGTCGCCGTAGGTCATGCCACACAATGAGCGATTGCATCAAGGCGGCCAGACAAACAGGTTCTGAGAGTCTGTAATTGGAGCATGGGTTTGAGAACATAGCCTTGGTCTTGGATCATTCTTGGGTGCTTGGGTGTCAAATTTAGGTTGTTTGGGGTCATAGTGTTCATTTCTAAAATCCCAGTTCCCAGGCTTGGAAAAGTAAATAAATTCAGTAAATTTACTGTTTTTGTGTTTTTGTGCTCCTCCATGGATAATGTTTTAGATGTGCAAATTTCTGCAGCGTAATACAGTTTTTAGTTTTTCCTGACATCTAGCCTATTATAATTGGAATGGAAAGGTTGTTGTTTTATTTTCATTTAATAATTAAGCCCAACCTGTGGAGTAAAGTCCGCAATTTTGTGTATTTGTAGGTTTTGGAAGGTCGTGGAAATGAACTGAAAAGTATTGAAACGTTGTCAATGAAAATGGGCAGGAAACCTGTATAGTGGAAGGAGAAAAAGACGAGTAGTGTGCTGTGACTGTGAGGTCATGATTGGGAGAAAATAAAGCTCAAAATCTAGAAGGTGCTCTGTGTAGATAGGGGTTATATTAAATAAATCTGCCACAAGTCTCAGATATGAAAGAAGCTGAGAAGATCTGTAATATGTTTTTGTAGTTGTGTATTTGTGGTGTGTATGTGTGTTTGAAATGCTTCTGCACCACCCTGTCCCAGGAGGAGAAGGCGCGTGTACAACCAGCCTGTGCATCCAGCCTGAGGCAGAGGCCTTCCCCCAGGACCATCTTCCAGGCAGGCCTGACCCCCCACAGCAAGCCCCGCAGCAGGGAGAGAGGTCGCCAGGGCAAGGCAGACCGCAGTAGCCGCCTGGTGAGGGACTAGACCAGAGAAATCTCACCTCAAAACATGAGCACACACACACATACACATGCACACACACACACACACACACATGCAAACATGTGCACGCACACGCTGTTTTTTTATTTCTCTTTCGCTCACTTTTTATCATTCTCTCTCAGTTTCAGACCTTCCCTGAAAACATTTACTTCTATTGCATTTACTAATCTTTACCTGGACTCTGTTGTGTCTTGTTGGGACTTTTTTGGGGGGAAATTACCCGTGATGAATGAGTTAATACTGATAATGATTAACTGATTAACTGGTTAACCACATCTCATTCATGCATGCTTCTCCGTGCTACTTCTTGGTGAATCAGTGCTCACTCAAGGGTTAAACCAATTACAGAGAGGAAGAGTTTACCTGATATTGCCACAATACAACTGCCAAAGCAGCATGGCCCATAGCTGCTGCGGAAGGAGGCCGACGGTGTTTCTGTGTTTGTTTGCGGGGGCCTGTGATAACAGTGCCGGGGCGGCCATTGTGGCGGATTACGTTTCCAGAAGTGAAGCCTGAAGTGCTGATTGAGTGGACGAGGGCCTCCTGTCTACACTGACAGTTCTCTGACACTCAACACATTCTGGGAGTCTTACTCTTTTCTCTCTCTCTCTCTCTCTCTCTCTCTCTCTCTCTCTCTCTCTCTCTCTCTCTCTCTCATCACTTTCTTTCTATTTCCCTTCTGCCCCATTACACATTTTTCACACTTTCTCTTGGCTTTCTCCTTACTCACACACTTTGATGCACACAACAAACACTCTCTTGTGAATATATGCATGCAAGTGAACACACACTCACCTGTTTCTCAGGAGGCCTCACAGATGTGCAGCTGATTTATTACATCTGGCCTCGCTGACATTTACACCACAACGTGGCATTGTTCCTCAGGGCTATATGATAGGTTGTCTGAAATATTTGTACATGTCGTCTTAGATGCAAATCAGAAAGAAAAACTCAAAGGTGTTGTCACAATGGTCTGAACAGTTGCATTTTTTACTCCCCACAAACCATGTTCTGTGCCAAAAGAACAAAACCGTAAATGAATAAGCTCTTCCTCTGTTGAACATTTCCCTCAAGAATGTGGTTTAATGTGCTAAAGCGATGCCTAGAGAACATCATTTCTGTGCCACGCCGTGCTGATGTCAAATGTTGCCTACTGCCAGAAGGATGAACTCTTTGATCTAAAGACTAGGCACACTGAATTACATGTTAAGCTTTGTTTGCCCAATCCATACAAATCCATTATAAGGAAACATAGGGAAACAAGAACCATAAATCATAGAGCACCACATCTTGATAGACGGCCAAAAAAGCAATTTTTTATGTGTTTTTTTTATGTACTCAAATAACGACCCAGTAAATAAAGGTTCCTGTCCCATCTTCCTACTCATAAATACTAGGGATGCACCGATACCGATACCAGTATCGGTATCGGTGCCGATACTTCGTTAAAATACTCGTACTCGTTTTGAATTGCCGATACCAAGCACCGATACCACTCATCAGTATTTCATTGCATCAAACTGGCCGGGCTATGCTGACACAAAATGTGATTTATTGTCCTACCTGTCCTACCACTCTCTGCCAGACTAGTAAATAGCTTATTTGCCGTCTTGTGTTGCATTTGCTTGATGTTTGACTGTGTTAGGAAAGTTTGTCATAGTGTCAAAGTATTTCAGTATACAGGTTTCGCTAAATGTAGCTGCTAGCATCTCGTTAGCGATTAGCAATTCCGTTATGCTGCCTTAACGGCGATTTGGGCTCATTTTAAGATAAATGACGACGACAGGAGTAAGGCACAGTGTAAGATCTGCACTGCTACGGTGTCGAGGGGCGGAAAGGAAAGTACTTTGTTTAACACAAGCAATTTGATTAAACTCCTGAAGACACACCATAGTGCTAAGTACACAGAGTTCACTGATGCTAGTGGCGCAAGACCGAAGTAACCAATCTTAACTGACGTCTTGCAGAAGAAAAAAACGCGCACGCACACACAGAGAGAGAGAGGTAGAGAGAAAGACTGTGCCACATAGGTTAAGTGATTGTTTGTGTACTTGAGCAGGAGATTCTTCTGATCCTTTTGTAACTGAAATGTGCTCTTGTGCTAATCCAGTAATAGTTCTGTTCACTTTTTGTTAAGCAGACTGTGTTGTTAACTATGCAGCAAATTGAATTGCCTTTATCTGGTTATATTTGCATTTTGTCTAATGTGATGATATTGTCTGTTTGAAGGCTTTTTTGTGGGTTAAAACCAGAAAGCTCTGTTTATTTTTGGCTTGGGATAGCCTTCTGTTAATTTTGTACCATAGACTTGACATAATCTGCAGAGGATAAAATAAAATCTGCCTCCAAATTAATTGCACTTTCATGGAGACCAAATCTAAGAAGTATCGGTATCGGTACTCGGTATCGGCAAGTACACAAATAAAAATACTCGTACTCGTATCGGTTTGTAAAAAAGTGGTATCGGTGCATCCCTAATAAATACTGTCTTTTGTCAGAGCAACCATCCCATAATCTAGACACATGCACTGTAAATTCTTATCAGTTGTGACTACTTAAAATGCCTTAAAATATCTAAGTAAAGTAACTGACTACTTTAAACTGATTACTGTTACTACAGACTGCTTATTGTTTGTAAACATTAACTCAGAATTGTTAATTGCCTTAACTACTAAAATCAGTTCAACCAACTGAAACTGTTAAGTTTTGACAACTACATTGATTGTTATACAGATAGTAATATTAGAAAACCGATTGCCTCAAAATTTTCAAGTAAGCCTAACTTAAGAGGACAAGTTGTTGAAGAGCACAGACCACATTCAAACAAGAATAACTGTTAACACGTTTCTATATAAATAACAAAAAATACTTTTGTACTCAAAATGGCATGTGGCTGGACATAGGCGGATTTCTTTCCTTTTCATCAGAAGGTGTACGAGAGATGTTGGGAAAAGGACACTGGCGTTCTTACGTAGATGTTTTGGTATATTAATCCATATTTACAGTAAGGCAGGGCAAGGAAAATGTCCATGAAGACGTGAAAGTAATATGGAAACACACACACTGACACCCACACCCACACACACACTGACTCACACAAACACACACAGTTTGCTGGCACTCAATGGACTCTGTCTCGTGTCTCTCACACACAGACCTCTGCCTGCTGTGAGCCCAGCCCAGCGGTGTCAGCGGTCCCTCAGGTTCCTTCCCTGGAGGTCCCTCAGGTTCCTTCCCTGGAGGACTCCAAAGACTCTGCACAGAGCATCGCCACCTCCGCCTCCGTCTCCCTGGGCTGCGCAGAGGTCGCCATCCAGCCCGAGTACAAGGTACCCCCCCCCCCCACACACACACACACACACACACACACACACACAGACACACACACTGTTATCATAAAGACTGTTCTTTCCTAGCCTCAGTCATGGTGGAAACTGGCCTGCCTTTAGAGCCAGGCGGTGTTTAGGAACTCACTACTAGAGGAAGGAAGAAAGAGAAAGTATGGGTTGTGGGAAACATATTCCAAACCCGACACCTGGACGTGACTCTTCCAAGTGCAGCTGCAACACAAGCCGTCCACAGATGCCCATCCACAGACTGGCTGGCTCCATCCACCCACCCACCCATCCATCCAGCCCTGAGAGTGTGAGCAGGTAGCCAGGTGTGAGGGGGAGTCCCTGCCCTTTGTGTGGCTCCCTGAGTGGCAAGGAGGAAACAGGCTGAGCTGGGAGCAGTCCCTCCACTCCACTCCCACCCTACACGCCGGCGCTGCCTGCTTCTTGTCTCGTCTTGCCCCTCTGCTCCTTTCTCCTATAATCTGTTCACCATTCATCCCTCTGTTTGTCCACCTGGCTGCATTTCAAAGCCAAAGCCAAATAGGCGCCTCTCTCTGGGAGCGTGTGCTTGAGCAGAACAGAAACACAAATGGCCCATGCTGAGAGAGACCGAATGGGTGAACAGGAGGCACCACCCCTAAAAAAAAAAGAAATTGTTACTCAGCTGGAAAAAACCTTTACAAACAAACACAGCAATCTCCTCATTCTCCCGCTAGATCCAGGTACAGCCATCTAAACACAAAAAAACACCAGCGATTTCAGAGGTTCCCAAAGAACACGAAAGTCAGATAATTTATTACAATTTGTATTAAATTTGTTTTATTACCACTGTAATTGTCTGGTAGTTGGAAGGGGGGCGACAGTGGTACAGGAGGTTA
This sequence comes from Clupea harengus, assembly GCF_900700415.2. Taxonomy (NCBI): domain Eukaryota; kingdom Metazoa; phylum Chordata; class Actinopteri; order Clupeiformes; family Clupeidae; genus Clupea; species Clupea harengus. The sequence goes on along the minus strand of NC_045155.1, from coordinate 9,261,644 downwards.
ATAAGTCGTTTAGTAATCAGAAGGTTGCTAGTTCGATTCCCACTGTCGAAGCGTCCTTGAGCAAGACACTGAATCCCTAATTGCTCCTGATGTGCAGTGTGCCATCAGTGTAGATGTAAAATGTATATACAAACTTGTAAGTCGCTTTGGATAAAAGCGTCTGCTAAATGACTAAATGTAAATGTAACTAGGATTGCATTTGAACTTGACCACCAGATCTGACAAACAGAGCCACTAACAGACCTTTCAGAAGGCAGGCAGAAGACGTGAGCTGCCCCTGTAACACAGGACCCCTGCCGCCCCTCTTACACAGGACCCCTGCTCCTGCCCACACTAGTCCTCATCCTTACACCTCTGTCCTTCCCATGATCAGCTCTTGCACCCAGCACACTCTCTAGCAACCCCCCTCACCTCATTTTCCCACCTGTCTCTACCTCAGGACAACAAAGGCTTTGGCATCGGAGAGCTTGTCTGGGGGAAGATCAAGGGCTTCTCCTGGTGGCCCGGCATCGTGGTGACCTGGCGAGCCACCAGCAAACGGCAGGCCACCCATGGCATGAGGTGGCTGCAGTGGTTTGGAGATGGCAAATTCTCAGAGGTAAGGTGAAAAAACTGACACGGAGAGCAGCTCAGCAATTCTACTCTGCATTTCTAATGTGCACAAAGCTACTCCTACATTCAACAGCAGCTGAATAAGAGTAGAAATGCTTAATACCTCTATCAGATATACCAAAATAGGGAAATAGTACAGTGAAGATATCACAAACCATTTTTATATCTCTGTATCCTCTGGTTCATCCACATAAGTGTAGAGTCAACAGAGGCTAAGGCTGCTGATCCCCGTGTGTTTCAGGTGTCTGCAGATAAGCTGGAGGCCATCACCGCCTTCCCCAAGTACTTCAACCAGTCCTCCTACACCAAGCTGGCGTCGTACCGGCGGGCCATCTTCCAGGCCCTTGAGGTGAGTTAGGAGAGGAGAAGAAGGGGCTGCCGCTACCTTTTCCTCCCACTACTCTGCCGATGAAGTAGATTTATAACTTGTTGTCGTTAAATTCTGTGATTCTATCAGGTGCCAGCAAAGCTGCAGGGTCATGGACAGTGTGAGATGCCTGTGTGTGAGAGAGAGTGTGTGTGTGTGTGTGTGTGTGTGTGTGTGTGTGTGTGTGTGTGTGTGTGTGTGTGTGTGTGTGTGTGTGTGTGTGTGAGAGGGAGAGAGGTCCTGAGAAGAGGTTCGTTGGTATTTCAAATAGCGGATGTGGTGATAACCGCAAGGTAAACATGCGGCTGTGCGCCGGGTAGTCTTTCTCAGAGGCATAAAAGAGGGCCCGAAACACCTGCTCGCTCCTTCCCAGGGATTTCGTACAGGTCCTCTGTTAGGAGATAGCTGCTCTCAGCAGCAGGTGCTTCAGTGAATGACTGTGTGTATGTGTGTGTGGGTGTGAGAGAGAGAGAGAGTGTGGGAGAGTAAAGTCCTGGGAATTCCCCAACGGTTTATTTTCCTTGTCAAGGAACAAATTGCATGACAACTGCAGAAACAAAGGCAGGTCCAAGCATGCCACATTTCCTGGTTCTAGTCCTGATCCTGATCCTCATGATTCTGTCCCATTTTATGTGTGCTTGTGTCGTGTGGTTTCGTGTGAAAAGCACCCGTAGCTTGACAGGTGTTTGTCTGAGAACTCAGACCATGTCTGTATTCTCTCTCCACCCATCTCTCTGCCCTGTGCCCTGTGGCTGCCTGAGTCAGTTCCCAGGGTCTCACTTACCAGTCCACCGCCATGTTTATCTGACAAGACAAGATCCTGAGCTGTCACACCCGACAGCTTTTGTCTTTTTTTTGTGGCTCTGTTAATCTTATCACATCTCATTCGTCTGCCCATGTGCGTCTCACTCACTCGTATCACTCGCTCTGCCATGTCTGCCAGGTGGCGAGTGTGCGTGCGGAGAAGACCTTCACGCCCTGCGAGTCGGACAACACTGAGGATCAGGTGAAGCCCATGCTGGACTGGGCCAATGAAGGCTTCCTGCCCAAGGGTCTGGAGGGTCTCAAACCCACTGAGAACTCCGGTGAGTTCATCAAGTCAAATATCAGCATATTCTCAAAAGCAAGTCCAACCAGCACAACTAAATGCAAAGGTACCTATCCCTCAGGAGATTGTCAGGAATGTTAGTAGCTTCAAAACATAGTGAAAGAGCAGCTGAATGTAGGTATCTTGGCAAGGAGCCACCATTGATTATTCCAAATCTAAACTGTTGATGTCCTTAGTGTTTAAATTAGTGACCTTTGTACTTGAAGAAAGAAATATGACCTAGACCATGAATGATACCGATAGATGCTGGATGGATTCATTTTAGACCATTGCCTTTATTCTGCAGAAGATGTTTATCACTATACTGCAAAGGACCGGCAGCACACTTCTCAACTTCTAAAGCGCACTGCTGAATTGTAACAGTCTCCTGACTGATAAGCTCCGTTTTAGAAAGCAGTTTTGTTTGGCATGATTAGTAACAGCTGCTGTGCAACAAACTAGCCTAGTAAGGCTTCTGCTTATCACATTTAATATAGGTTCCACACACAATCTTAAACCACCTTTGATGGTATATGGGGTGGGAAATTCTGGCTCTAGCAGTTCTACGTATTTGTCGGTAAAGACGTTAAGTTGTGCCGTGAAGGGTGACAGCATCAGGTGTTGCGTAACAGCCACGTGTTTTACTCTGAAGCCTGAAATGCTAAAGCCATAAAGCAGAGTATTTTCTTGATTTGACCTGTGACCTGCGCATTCATAGAGTGGGCAGCCATTTCAAACTGCCTGGCCTATTCCTCACACTGCCACTGAGTCCGGCACTTTGACATCAGTGTTAATGCTCTGCCTCAGAGGAAGTGTGGGGAAATGAATGTGGTGATGTAATGTAGGGCTGAACGATTAATTGCATTTGCGATTTAATCGTGATATGATAGAACGCGATTTTCTAACCGCAACGTTCGCGATTAAAAACGTGGTCTAAAAATAAATAAATAAATAATAATAAAAAAAATTCTTAAGATGGTACATTTTGCACACAGTGTTTAAAAAGTGCATGCCTTGTGTTTATTCTTACAATGACTTTGTTTAAATTACTTATATGCATAGTGGCAAAGCCACCGATTTGTTGTTCTTGATTCTGTAATGAGCTGTTAAATAAAAATTTTAAATGTGGAAAATAAAATGTTACACTAATTGTATCTAATATTGTGTTGGTCATATTTAAATCATTCATTACGATTTGTTGGGGAAAAAATTAGGATAAAATAAAAAAAATCACATATTAAATCGCAATAGCAATATTTGGGGGGAAAAATCGCAATTAGATTATTTTCCCAAATCGTTCAGCCCTAATGTAATGGTATTGGCAGCCGGGTATAAATGCCACAGGCAGTAATCCCCAGAGACAAGTGCTGACAGTGCTGAACGACTTACATAAAAAAGCTTCAGTCAGACTAATTAAAGACTTACTTTAGAGATATACTGTGACTTTTTCTTCTCCCCAAGACTACAGGGTGTAACTTTCACTTTTCTTCTCTCTCTCTTTCAATAGTCAGTGTGTGTGTAAACTCATCCAGATGTGTGAAACTCATCGCCCTGGGGCATATTTCTTCAAGACCAGGCATTATCTATGAGTGTGATTGTACAGCTATAGCTCCTGTGTCACCAGGTTACATAGGGTACATCTGTTTATAAAGTGTTGAAAAATGATTATGCTTTGATGTAAAACTTAATGAAGTTATTTTACAACTCCAGACTCTTAAACCATGGCATAGTCTCATCACTTTGGAACCCAATAGTTGTTTATCGTGGGATCCATGATTCTATTGAACAACAGCACGTGGCTTACAGATGCATAGTCAGCCCCTATTTGTTGGTTAAGATCTTGGGTCTTGGGGTAGGTCTATGGGGTAATGCTGAACTGCTTTCAAGTTCTTCTTCATGGAGCAGAATGGGAATGTCAGCACTGCTCGGCCTCTTGTGTGAAGATCTTGGTCACAATCTGAAATATAGAGTTTAAAAACATAACCTCTCTTGACCGTCCTGCTTTGTCTTTCTCTCTCTCTCCCTCCTTCTCCTTTCTATATCTGCAATATAGGGAGCAGTCCTCTCACCTCTCAGGTGCTTGATGTCAGCCTGTCCGACTACTTCCCCACAGCTAAGAGACAGAGGATCAGCATGTGTAAGACCAAGAGTGGCCCTGAGGACGTCTTCAGCAGAGGTCAGAAGGTCACCTGAGGTCATCATATCTGTGAACCGTAGGGCGCAGAAGTGTCGTTGCCTAGCAGACGTTGTCAGGTAGTGTGTTTTCTCAGGTGTGGTGATGTTTACCCAAGAATATTCTGTTTTCATTTCAGAGCAAATGGCCCATGAAGTCTTGAAGAATTCCTGCAGCATCGAAGGTACGTGAGGAACATCAAGATCTGGCTGATTTTTTTTCATTCATTTGTTTGACGCCAGTATTCAGTTCTCTTTTCTCTTTCTGTGCTCTTTTCTTTTCCGACTTTTAGATTTTTGTCTGTCTTGTGGGAAAACGAGAGTGGCAACTTTCCACCCACTCTTTGAAGGAGGCCTGTGCCAAGCATGCAAGGTGAGGGCGCCACAACCTGCACTTCTCTATATCAAATAATGCATGATTCTGCTGGGACAGCCAACACATTAGTGTGGACAAACACAGGTGTGTTTTGTCTCCATCAAAGGCACAGTAATTATGCCCAGTGTAGAACCAGCTGAGGGTGAAAATATTCCAGTCAGACAACTACACCTGGAGCAATGTAGTTTGTCAGTTTGTCAATAATGCCAACCTTCATCGCAAGTATACAGATGCTTGGACAGTTGTTGTTATAGTCTCTTCGTAGGTTGCGTTGAGTGTTGCAATGTGTACAAAGTAGGTGTTGAGTTTATGTCTTATTAGTAACGACCGGAGATAAATCATGCATAGCGATGCCATGTTTAGTTAGCAGTTTCAGGTGAGTTTTATGTGCCCGGTCTCCGGTGGAAAGCTCCATGTCTCAGAAGGTGTTGCAGAGAAGTGTGAGCTGAGTGAGTGAGTTAGTCCGGGAGTGAATCTCAGTGAGATACGGCGCTAAGCTCCAAAGCAGCAAAGGAGAAAAACTTAAGCTCCCGGCGCTGTTGCTGACGTATCCCAGCTGGAATGTGTGGCCTTTGCTGGGTGTGATTAATTTGATATGCCGACGGTGGCGCGTGTAGGTTATTTCGTTTTTCTACTGTATTTTGTTTTTAAAGGTCTCTGGTCTTGTCTTTGTTCGTGAACATTCCTTTTTTAGTAAATTTGCAAAAAAATCTAAAATCATGCTTTTTTCTCATTATGTGTGTGGATTGATGAGGGGGGGAATTAATTTAAATGGGTCTGAATACTTTTTAAATGCACTGTAGGTCTTAATGTCCACCATCCCTTTTTTCACTTTGAACTTTGTGTGGTGTCAGGATGTGTATCTGGAGATGTCCTACATGTACGATGACGACGGCTATCAGTCTTACTGTACAGTGTGCTGTGGAGGCAGGGAGGTTCTGCTCTGTGGAAACGCCAACTGCTGCAGGTGACGCACCTTCTCCTTCCACCCGTATACCTGTCATCTTGGTTCTTGGTTCTTGGGTTCTTGTGCTGCTGTTTGAAACTCCACAGTAACATTCTTGTCTCTTTCTTTAAGCTTGTCATTTTTAGCACTCTTATGATGTGTATGTTCTCTATTGGGGAGAATGCTGTACTAAAATGTTTAATCAAACTAAGCTTCATGGTTTCATCATGAACTGAAAATCTCCACCACATACGAAATGGAGTATGGAGTAATGGAGTAATCCAGGTTCTTTTCAGTAGTTTCATCCTTAATTTAGTACAGGGAAAAAAAACTTAGAAGTGAGTGTATTTTTCCATCCTTTAGTTCTAACTTGCATCTGAACTTGAAAAGTGATATATGAAAAGCTATTATGTTGGGAGTCGTTCGTGGAAGTTGATAACGGTTAACATTCGACCTCTCGTAACCCTCTGTAAACCCTCTTAACTGTATTTGTGCTGCCACACTGTATTCGCCTCACAGGTGTTTCTGTGTGGACTGCCTGGACATCCTGGTGGGGGCGGGCGCTTCTGACAGTGCACGGGACCTGGACCCGTGGCGCTGCTACATGTGCCAGCCGATGCTGCAGTACGGCGTCCTCAAGCGCCGCCACGACTGGAGCCTCAAACTGCAAGAGTTCTTCGTCAACGACAACGGACAAGAGTTTGTGAGTACTGATTACTTCTAAAGAACCACGCAGAACGGTCTGATTTTGCGCTCCATGTTAAGACCTAGTCGTCATAGTTGAGAGATGAAGGTCATAGTCCGGTCATAAGCAGCTCATCTCTATTTGTCTAAATCTCCAAATGCTCACCCTTTCTGCCAATAACTTCTGTACAAACAGGATGTTGTGTGTGTTTGTGGTCTAGGAAAGTCCCAAAATCTACCCAGCAGTCCCTGCAGAACAGAGACGCCCCATCCGTGTGCTGTCCCTTTTTGATGGGATTGCCACAGGTAAGAGAGGTTTTTGAGCTTGTGTTAACAGTGTGTGTGTGTGTGTGTGTGTGTGTGTGTGTGTGTGTGTGTGTGCTGCATATGCTCACTGACTGTTATTCCCCCACTCACCACCTTCTGCATATTTTCCCACCATTTTCCAGATTTGTTTTTTTTCCCAACCCTGCTGGACCTGTTCCTTTATCAGCCATTGAATCTCCTGTTTTCTCCCTGTCACCCACACACCTTCCCTCTCTCCCTCTCTCTCTTCCCATGTTGATCTCACTCACCTTGACCCCACAGCTCCCTGTCTAACCTTTCCCATCAAGCCAATGCATAACCTCTGACCGATCACCGTGTAAGACCTTCCCTGCCTTTGCATTGTCATAATAGGCTATTTGGTGCTAAGAGACCTGGGCTTCAAGGTGGACGTGTACATTGCCTCCGAGGTCTGTGAGGATTCCATATCGGTGGGCGCCGTGCGACACGAAGGAAAGATCCAGTATGTTCACGACGTGCGCAACATCAGCAGGAAGAATGTGAGTGATGCACCGGCGCGCAAGCTTCTTAATGGAGGCTCATGCTATGCATTGCATCTGTGTCGTGTTGCATGTGTGATCATCTACAGCAAAGCAAAGGGTGATTAGACAAAAGGGTACCTTTGTGATGTCAATTAGCGCAGTTAGCAAAATGCCCATTCTGCTGATAGGGGTCTTATGTTTAGCTTAGCGTAGGTGAATCATTCTCATGCCCAATGTCTCCGATGGGAACTCATGCAGGGCCACTCGTTCCACTCAATCATTTTGTCAGGTGGATAGGATCTAAACGGCTGGTGCCTATGTGTCTGCCCTGCGTTCTCATTGTTTAAACACACATACACAGAGGGAGAGCGAGCCAGACTAGTCGAGTACTTCTTGTGTTGACTCAGTGGAGCTTTAGGCTGTTCACACAGACTGATAAGAGTGATCACTTCAGGTCTCTTGCCCTTTGTAACTTTGCCCCAGTCTTCACACACGCACAGACACACACACACACACACACACACACACACACACACACAAACGTGAACACTCATGCAGGCACCCTCATACTTCAACGCACGAACGCATGCCCTGTTATTTACACCCAGAGATATACTCACTGCCCTAATGTACCACCACCCCACCCTGACCCTCTGCACTCTATGCCCAGCTGCAGGTTTGCTTTAGTCTCAGTGACGATATTGAGGGGTTAGAGCACAAAGAGGAGGCTCGGGCAGGGTAAATCCCCAGGACTCACTCAGCCATTCAGCCTTTGTGCAGGGCCTGGGCCGGGCAGGGGGGGGTGGGGGGATTGGGGGGAGATGGATGCTAGCTACCTCTCTTCAAATCAGAGGCCCCTGCTGCCTCCCCCACACACATCCCACCTATCACACTCATACCCTCCCCCCTCTAGGCTGTAAGAAGAGTAAAATGGAGGAAAGGAGGGAGATGAGATAGGGGGGTGGGGGTTGGTTTGTGTGATGTTCTACCACAGGGGTGCTCGGAGCACAGTGCCACTCCTCTCTCTCCCCTCAGGCTGAAAAAGAGCTTTTGTTGTGCGAGGAGGGTATGGGGAGCTGAGGGGGGAATAGGTGGTGGTGATGGTTGTGTGTGTGTGCATGTGAGGGGAGTGTTAACAGGAGCAGTACACCATAGGGGCATGAAAGTGACACGGGGCTCTATGGAAGTCAGTAGCACTGGACTCTGACATAGTGGCAGCAAGAATGTTTGTGTCTGTGCATGGGTTTGCATGCTTCATTAACCAGTAGTTTTGCATGCCACACAGATATGATTAACCTATGCCAACAGGAAATTGCCATGTGATTACTTTATGTGCTTCATTATTCAATGAAGCGCTACATCCATCTCCAAGTTCTAAGCTGGATTCCATAAGACTTCATGGACAATCATTACAGGAAATAATTCACACACAAGAAACGTGTAGTATACTGTTACTAACAGTAGATGGCACTGTTGTGTTACACAGATTGATGAGTGGGGCCCATTTGACATGGTGATTGGTGGAAGTCCATGCAATGATCTCTCCATTGTAAACCCTGCCAGGAAAGGCCTCTACGGTAATTGCCTTAACTATTCCATTGAGTCAAAGTGCATTCACAAAAGACTTCCCTTGCTGTAGAGACATTTCTGAGCAAATAATTAGCCATTACTATAAATACACCTTATTAAAGGGCCTCGAGCAGCCATCAAAGAGGCTGTTGGACTTTGATCCTCTTTATTTAGAGATTCATTTTGCAATCATCCTCTTGAGTTCCTAGTTTAACCCAGCGTTCCTGTCGTGTGGTGTTCTTCTGCAGAGGGTACTGGCCGGCTGTTCTTTGAGTTCTACCGCCTCCTGAGCGAAGCAAGGCCCAAAGAGGGCGAGGACCGACCCTTCTTCTGGATGTTCGAGAATGTGGTGGCCATGGGTGTCAATGACAAGAGGGACATCTCCCGCTTTTTAGAGGTTTGTCTCTCAGCCCATCATCAGAGCGTGCTGGATGTGTTGCGGCCATGCAAGCGCAGGGACATGACTCCATCCATATCTCCAGCTCTACCGTTAACTTGAAATGTTTTGTTCAAAGTAGGAAAACGATGTTAGAAGAAGTGAACCCAGGCCAATTACAGTATATGCCCCTTCCCATAATTAATAATAATGCCCTGTTTGTGTGTGTGTGTGTGTGTGTGTGTTTGTATGTTTGTACTTGTGTTTACAGTGTAACCCTGTCATGATCGATGCCATTGAGGTTTCTGCGGCTCACCGGGCACGTTACTTCTGGGGAAATCTGCCAGGCATGAACAGGTATGTGGATCCCGTTGTCAGAGGCGCCTTTCACACACGTCTCACCCTGACATTTAACTGCCTTTAACCAGAGCCTCATTCACCCAGCCACCCACTCGACTGATTAGACTGCTCATCATTCCAGACATGATTAAATTAGTCTTCATCCAAAACTAATAATTACATAGTGAGTGCCCTGCAGATTGACACTGTGGAGTTTAACCCGATGAATTTACCCATTGTTCAGGCCTCTCTGTGCTTCTGGCATGGATAAACTGGAGCTTCAGGACTGTCTGGAACATGGACGCGTTGCAAAGGTAAGAAAGCTGTAAACTTGCCAAGAAAAACAGCACAGAATGATTGGTGCAAGAATGAACCAGTATGGAGGAATAATTGGGGCACAGATCTTTAGTAAAGACAGATCTGTCTAGGTAGGTCACAAGCCTCTTACCCCTAGGTCAGAAATTCTTAAGGGATGATTATTAAAGCAAGTACCAACCTAAACACTGAACTGGGGGGGGGGGAATCCCACCTCTAAAATCACGAGAAGCTAAGCTAAGTTCTTTGTTTCTGTTGCTGACTCACATGCCCTCCTCTGTGTAGTTCGGCAAGGTGCGCACTATCACCACACGCTCCAACTCCATCAAGCAGGGCAAGGACCAACACTTTCCCGTCCTGATGAACGGGAAGGAGGACATCTTGTGGTGCACCGAGCTGGAGAGGTGAGGCACCTACACACCAGTACACACCAACGCTACCATGAAATACCTCACAATCCTGCAGAGACCAGTGCATCTGTCTGTCTGTCTGTCTGTCTGTCTGTCTGTTCACCCCTAGATGAATTTGATCTCACATAGAAACATTTTGTGGCCCACAAAACCCTTTTTAAAGCTACCTTCATCTCAGTATTGTGATAACTTAATTTAGTCATTCTGTTGCAAAATGAACATGTCTGACTTATTTCCTTATATTTTCCCCCTAGTAATCCCACATCTTCAAGCCTTCTGATATGGTGTGTGTGTGTGCGTGTGTGTGCGTGTGTGCGTGTGTGTGTGTGTGTGTGTGTGTGTGTGTGTGTGTGTGTGTGTGTGTTAGGGCCATTAATGACAGGAAGCTAACCTGAGAAATCCCCGTAGTGTCAGCTTTTTTTTTAATTGATTGACCATTATGTTCAACTCAGCCAACAGGATTCTGAAATTAAATGAGTCTAATCAGAATGACTAGCTTTTATTGTGTGCTTTGTACTTGCTTATGTTTGAGACTAAAGACGTGTCTGTGCTTGTGTTTTTGTGTCCTTGACTTAGTCTTACCGTGCATTTCCACAGGATTTTCGGGTTTCCTGTCCACTACACAGACGTGTCCAACATGGGCAGAGGCGCTCGGCAGAAGCTGCTGGGAAGGTCCTGGAGCGTGCCGGTGATCCGTCACCTCTTCGCCCCACTGAAGGACTACTATGCCTGTGAATAATCAGCCCTTTGGCATCAAGTCCTGCTCCTCCACTGTCACATACACACACCGGGCGTCTGTCACCGCAGCCCTTCTCTGATGGTAGAACAGAGCTCAAGGCGCCATCAATAGCATCCAGGCCCACGTAACTATCCCTCTCTGGTGGACCAACCAAGAACCTCAGTTTGAAAATACCCAGCAAAGGCAAAGCAACCTGGCCCTGAATGTGATTTTGTGTGTGTGAGAGAGAATGTTTGTGATTCATATGATAACTACTTGTTGTCAAGCATGTCCAGGGGCTTCACTAAATGACAGGAGTAAGGTTAAAGGCAAAGGTGCCCAGTTCAATAGCCAAGAACGGCAGGTGTCACGTTACTGTATAGTGACCACATGTCAGGCTCCAAGTTCAGCCTCGGCATCATTCCCAAACTCAGGGTAAGATACATTTAGTTTATAATTGTCTGTAGACACTGTGCTGTCGATAACCCGTGTCATTTATGTCAGCAAAGAAAAAAACACTTTGTATAAAAAGATAATCAAAACTGAACATGTTTCATCATAAATGAATGGGAACATTTTTTATTTTTATGTCCAGTTCTAAAGAGATACTTGAAATTGTAATCAATGCAAAAAAAAAGGCCTTTACTAAGCGCAGACCATTACTAGCACCAGTTACTTTTGGACTGGATCTGGGCACTTTGGTCTATTTCCATGTACATTGCATGGCATACCCCTTTGCTAGAGTGGTGTGTTTCCTTTGCAAAAAAAATGCAATTGTACATTTGTGCAATGTCCACCAGAAAAAGAAAATATAGAGTATTATCCAAGAAGAAATAGAGTAGTCTTGGTATCACTTTGAAGGGTTAAAAAATGCATGCAAGAAATGCATTAAAGTGCAAGATATTTTAAAGTTTAAGATATATCACTTAGACCAATCACTTAGCATACGTATAATCAAACTCAGATAAAAAAAGTTCCCAATTTCAAAGTGCATAGATTCAGTAATGGCCTGAATTGTTCCATTGTGTGTGTTCCTGGTTTAGAATTTGTATGTTTTTATCCAATGAGAACATAATTATTTTAAGTATAAGAGACATTTATGTCATCTCCACAAGAGGGCATTATCTTCTTGCATTTTTTGAAGATTTTTGAAAGCATGTCCATACATTGTCTTGACACATCACCTGTCATTGTAATTTTTAATTGAGATTTGTACTGTACTGTATCTGGTCTTTTGACAAAAACCATGTTTACAACTCACGATTGCTTTTTCAATGTAAAAGTCTTAAGAAATGGAAAGTCCAACAAATCAAAAGAATGCCAGTGTTTGGTAGTGAACACGGAGAACACTTTTAATGGCTTAAAAACCTCTTGTTTTTTCCGTAGTGACAGGTGTAAGTGGTGGGAGAGATTAAAAGGTGTTAGGTTTGCATTAATAACAGAGCACTCTGCTGTAGCTTTTTACATTGAAGAAAATTGGTGTACTTAATTCTTGCTTTATGCTAATCATTTCTGTAATTAGCCTCTTTGTCCTTTACCTGTATGTATACTATGCCTTTTGAACAACTGCTAGTATATTCTCTATATGTAAGTTGTATTTTCTTGGTCTACATACCAACTGGACATTACAGAGTTTTATATGATCATTATCAAGAGAGGTGTTAGCCTGTAAACAAACATTTTATAAGTCTTAAGTGCACTACAAGAATACACATTGTTGGAGTTACTGTTCTCATTCTTTCTAGTCTTTCAGTCTTTTGAAAGTGTCTATTACTTCACCCCTGGTGCCTTTTGGTGGACAGATTTAGTGAATGTCCTCATGCATCACAGCATGTAATGAAAGATTCCTTCAAGTCAGTTACTGAAATATGGAACTTTCACAAGTCTCATCCAGTCGAATTCCTAGTGGATATGCTTGAAAAGACAACAGCTTTCTCTTGGCTAATGGGCGTTCTGCCCTGCAGATATCATATTCCTAACCCACTATTTTTTACTCGTGTTTTTGAAACTTGCTTGCTTGATGTATACATAAAGCCTTTATGTTTAAAGAAACAAAGTAGAAGAAAGGACAGCTTTTTAAATAGCTTTGAGTAGTCTTTGATTTTATATTGTGGTATATAAATATATTTGTGTTTTTTAACTTCTGTGAAAGAATAGTTTGTGGTATACTCATGCCTTTTCCTGTATTAGTACCCATTTGTTTTTTCTTTAACCATAGTTGTGGTTTTATTCTAAGAATAAAACATGTATAAAACAAGAGTTTCCTTTTAACATAAAAACACCCACAACTCTATTTTTATACCTTTTTACTTGATCAGTATTTTGTCGAACACTGCCAATAAAACTGATAAGACGTTATGTTACACTTTGCTTGTTGTGAATCTTATTTTGTTTTGACATCCTACAGTAAAGCTACACTTTTCAGCGAATAGAATTCAGGATGGGCCACGAGTATTGCAACCATCCAGAACAAATAATCAACATGTTTCTCATTTAGGACAAATTAAAAGAGAAACTAATTATTTGACACACTCTTGATAAAGCTGGTAGAGAGCCCTCTCCTGGCCCTCTACTGGTATAGCAGTCCTATACCTTGTAGCAGTCATTTTCAGGGTCACCACATCATCGGCACTGACTGCCTCATTGACTCTGGATGACCAAGTGAGTGACAGACAAGGTCATCAAGGATGGTAAATAAGGGCACTGACACAGGAACTAGGAACCATATGAACAAGCTTTGTATGTCAGATTTATAAATCTTTCTAAAAACAAAAAATATAGATTAAACCTATTCTCAGCTGGAACTACATGAGGCCTGACACAAGAGAACAGCTAATCAGCTATGGTTAAGATCTTTCACCAGTGGCTTTTTGACTTCAGTCTCCAGTCTTCAGTCTCCAGATCAAAATAGAAATGTTACCTTCAGAATGTTAAATATTACTGTACTGAAAGTGGTACTCCATGGACAGACATCAAGTTTTCTGTGTGTCCTTTTAACCGGCAATTGTTGGTGTCAACATCTTCGCTGCTTATCAGTTTAGCTTTCCATCTCAATTTGTGGATATATTGAAAGCCACGGCATACATCCAACGGGGGCCATTCAGAACTGCTGTAGATGGGGAGAGTTAAAAAATATTCTGTCCTTGAAATCTTCATGGAAACAGACCTCTGCCATTCCATAAGAAAAGAAAATCTTTAAATAAGATCTCCTTATTATCTCCTTAGTTTCTCCAAGTGCTACCTCCTCTGTTTCTCTCTCAATGAGTATGAGACACAAATTTTCACACGAAAGTGCATTTAACATTTAACGATTTTTTTGTCAAGTGCCTTGTCTCATTTCTATCTCAAACTGTTTCACCTCAGGACTTTTAGGAGAAATATCTGTGATTAAATTGAGACATAATTGAAACAATAATGACATCACATCTAGGTCTCCTGAGCTATCAAAAAATGATCCTGTGGTACAATCTATAGTTCAGTGGCAAGAGGGGTTCCTGTGCAGTTCCGGCCCCATAATTCATCTCCAAGATTTTGCCTGTAAGAGTGACATAAAATACTGCCCAGTCTATATTCATTTGTGCTTAATACAAAATTATTTTTGCATAAACCTGTTTGATTACAAAAACATGTTAAGGGTCCAGCTTCTTGTTTTCTAGATAGCTGAATATGTAAGCGGACTAAAAGACAAACAATCTAATTAATTTCAATTCAATTTATTTTATACAGCACCAAAACAATACAATTGTCTCAGGGTGCTTTACAGAGCCCAGTGCCTGGACCCCCTTAGAGCAAGTACAATGGCAACAGGGGCAAGGAAAAACTCCCTGTTAATCAGGAAGGAACCTTAAGCAGAACCACGGCACATAAGGGGGGACCCATCTGCTTGAGGTCGGCTGGTTGGAGATAGGAAAGAGGAGTGGGGTGGGGGTTGGGGTTGTGTGGCAGAAAGGGAAACAGCAAGTGGTAGATGTACACAGCATGCATTTGGTAGATGTACATAATATATATATAAAAACATCATATGATATATATACAAAAATTGTATAATATATATACAAACATTATATGGTATGAAACATGATACATACAAAAACAGCTTATTGGGTAAACAATGTGCTAATAGGGTAACTGTTACAGGGGTAAGAAAAACAGAAAAACGAAAAACAGAAAAGTCGGTGGTGACAATAATAATAGATATTGCATATAAATGCTAGCATAGGGTATGGGGTAAAGTAAGTGTACGGCAGTACGGTGGTGATGAGTGCATATGGGCCGAGGGTTTCAACAGTGTGCCGTAGCGAAGATAGTTTAGACTAGGGGAGATAGAAGAAACAGAGTGAGTGGGTAGAGTTTGGCTGTCAATATGTGTAGATGAGGAGCAGTGATGGTGCGGAGCAATGTTTCCACATCCATAAGCATTTGGATCATGCTATAAGGGAGAGAAAAACATTCTGTTAGTAGACATCAATTTGATAAACAGATAAGGAGATACTTTTAGGTAGTCAATTAACAGATGTTAATATGGCCATTTTATCAGTATTAAATCTATCTAGCAGAATTGCACCAGAAATTGTAGACAGTAACAAAGCACTAACACCAGGAAGACTTTCATACATTATGTTACACATTCAGAGCTCTTTGAAACACATACCATTAAGACAATAATTATAGGTATGCCAAAACTTGCATCCATAATATTAAGCCATAGTAGAGATAGAGACAGTTGGAAGTTTTTCTCTCATTATCATTATATCATTCAGATAAGCAATGGTAATTGTAATATTAAAGCATCAAATACATATTTTATGAGCACCTTATGTAGGCTATATCATGACTGGATCATGGTCACAATAGTAAAAGCAACCACTAAAAAACAGTAAGCAAACGTACTTGTTCACTAACGATATATGCACACTAATAAGATGCTAATCATGCAAGAGTTGTGAAGAATATGCCTTAAACCTCACTAAGTGCCATATCGGTCCTGCATTCATCATAATTATCATATTATCACTTCTGCCAATCAAGAAATATATAAAGCCAGACGCCTCTCAAAGATATTATCTCTTTTTCCATACACTTGAATAGCATTACAAGTCGCGCAAACGCTTGCTGTAAATTTGGACACACTTCATAACATGCCTTAGCATTTATTTCTTGCAAGGAGACACTGGTTAAGGACATCTGATGAGACTGCAATGTGTACCTATCTCATGCTGCCTTCCCAGTGTACTGGGGCATCAGTCATACATCGATAATCTATTTATAAATAGATATTCTTCTGCTGATTTCTTACACTCACAAAATAAAGTAGGTTCAACTGGCTTCTAACGGCATTTTCTTCATTTAATTGTCTTTTATTCAATGCTACTTTTTTATTCTTACTGGAATTTGAGACAAAGCCTGACTGGTAAAGAAGCACCTGGGAGCCCCTGACGGTGTGCAGGCTGTGTTTACTGATAATGGAGCATCAGAGGGCAACACGTAAGTGGCCTCGATATGCATTTGCTAGATTCTGGAATGTTTGCTTGTAAATAGCTAGAATATCTAAATGTAATTGTAAGCTCTACTTGGAGGCTATAAGGAGGTTGGGAGTAATTTCTCATTAACACTTTTTGCCCTCCTGTTTTGTATGGTTAGATTAGGCTACTTCCTGTTGTTTATTTGACTTTTGCACTGTGTTATTCCACTCAAAATAGCTATTTTCTATCCTTAGGCCTACTTAAGCTACTTGTACTTGGCCTTTCCCCATCTTGAAGGCTTTGTGAGTAACCTGGCATGCTGGCTATGTTCCCCAAACCCCTTGAGTAGTGAGGAACATAACCACCATTTAGCCTAGGTAGTTTCTACAGCCAGTTAAGTTATCAGACCATGGTTGGAATTTGAAGTTAGTCTCGTCATTTGTAAGGCTCAGTTTGTCAATTTGTCGCAACAAAATTAAGTTAAAAATGAAGACCTTATTATTCAAAAAATGAATCTGGGGCCCCCTGCATTCTGGAGTCTGTACTTTGTGCTTCATTTACATTTAGTCATTTAGCAGACGCTTTTGTCCAAAGCGACGTACAAGGGGAGAGAACAGTCACGCTATGAGCAATAGAGACCTAGTGTAACAATAAATACTATTCATATGCTTCATACGCCAGACGCCACTGATACATATAGGTAGCGTACAATATACAAGGTCATACAGGATGATGCAAAAAGGACAGATTTTACCCTGTAACTGAATGGTCTTGACCCCGTAACTGAATCGCCCAGCACAGCAGAACATCAGTGATAATGTATTGTCTCTTCTAAAATGAGCCCTGTAGGCCTAGTTCTGATTGGCTTAGAGGTCTGCGCCAGATAGCCGAACAAAACTCTACTCACGCTTGCCTCAGGGGTGCAATACCATATTAGTCCAGGCAAAGTAGCGTTTTACGACAGACTAATTGTAAAATAATTTTTTTCAGCGTAGTCCTAAGAAATCTGAGATGTGTGCTAATAATGCCAGGCAACAATATACCCCAAAAATGTAATTTTTTCCCTTTACTCTTATCAAAATGAAACTTTACACAATGAAAGTACCCATGAAAAGTAACATTTTTTGTATTACAAGTTTCTTTGAAAATGTATTTTAATATGCAAATGAGCTATACACTAATCGAATATGCCCAAAATACACCCAAATAGGCTTCATTTTTTCCTTTACTACTACCACAATAAAACTTTACATAGTAAAAGTATACATGAAAAGTAACTTTTCTTGTATTACAAGTTTCTTTTGAAATTAATTTGAATATGCACATGAGCTCCACACTTATTGAATATGTCCTAATTTGCATAGGCTGAAACACCATTCATGTGTATGACAAATAAATCGGCCCAATCTTCATCCAATCATCCTACTGCCAATGGGTGATGGCAATGCTGCTTTTAGACTGGCCTCTAACCTGAAAACTGCCTGGCTTGGTAGTACCTGCCAGGGGTATGCTGTTTCTGCCTATGCAAATTAGGACATATTCAATAAGTGTGGAGCTCATGTGCATATTCAAATTAATTTCAAAAGAAACTTCTGATTTTGATGGGAGTAAAGGGAGAAAAAAAATACATTTTTGGGATGTTTTGTTGCCTGGCATTATTAGCACACATCTCGGATTGATGAAAATTAAACATATTTCCTCAACTAGGATTTCTTAGGACTAGTATGTTGTTCTTGACACCTCATAGAAATTATTTTTTCAAATATTTTACCATTAGTTCTATTTTTGGCTCCAAAATGAGTTACTTTGCCTGCACTATATGCCGTTTCATCATATTTGGTAGAATGAAGGACAAATTAGTTGTGAATACTATCACCGTGTTGTGAATGTATTGGTCTGTTAATAGCTGAGTGACAGCTGATTTTCCAAAGTGAAGTTGGCCATTTTGCAACTTTTCCGATGCGCCATTTTACCGCAGCTAGTTCGACGATTTTATTTATTATGACCAATTTTCTTTCATTTAGTGTGGCGTAATACTAAGCATACTTCGTGGATTATACAGTAAATAAGTTGCGAAATGAAACAAAAACACATCACAGTTAAAGTTGTATTCGTATTGATTGATTCACATCGATATGAATTGATGACATGACTAACAAGTGGTGGAAAATGTGAAAGTATTTGTTCGGTAAATTAGCGCGTTTGGTTATTCGGCGCGGACCTCTAACAGTCTCATTACTGTGAAAGATAATTAATTTAATTGTGAAATAATTGCGTAAAGTCGTATGATAACTTCAACAACGTTTTGGTTTAGGCCTACCCATGTGTGATCTAGCGGACAAATTGTCATTGAACACGTCTAGTCAACCAAACAACACGTGGGGCTGGCGACATAAAGCTAGCTAAAATTCAATTTCCACATTTACTTAGCCTAAAAAAGATAGCCAATAAGTAGTGTAGGTGCTATATGTAGGCTATATATATTTTCAGTCGATCACATATAGCCTACACAAGATAATTCCATGCAGAACACTAAATACTAAACTGTTTTGCCTCTTTGCCTACAGGTCAGAAAACCTCCTAAAATTACAGATAACAATTGTCCTTGTTATATGAATGTTGTGTGCTGTCTGGAATTGCGCCTCTGTAGACTGGAAACAGCAGGACTGGACAGTTTGTAATCTGTCTGCTCTAGACACTTAGCACTGAGAGGATTTCTTAAGATTCGGAATCCAGTATTCCAATAAGAAACATGATGTTAAATATAGCCTTCAAGTTAAACCAGATAGACGTTTAATCGACTTCACGCTACTATATGCTAAGGTTGGGGTTTTCTTTGATTTGAAAATAAGCCTACCCTGCGCCTATTCCTGTTAAATAGATACAATTGACACAATGTAGCTAACTAACCCAGATCAATTCAGGCTGGATTTGACAATGCCACGGTCTGATTTATAGCATTTATTCAATCATAGCTTTGATTTGCAGAGGCGTCATGCTAATTGTGTCGCAATGTGATATTTTACTTGTCATATTCAACTTTGCAAACTTGTAGCACTACAGCGTTTTTCCATGGGCAATGGGCCAAACGCATTGGTCAAGACGTAATGTATTGTCTACCCCATCTAACACTAGGCTACCAAACACCATGTATGACATGCATGAGCTACCCTTTTTCAGTGAAACACCGTTTACGATTTTTTTTTTTTTTTTTTTACCATCCTTTGTTCTTCCATCATGCTTGGCTAGCTAGCCTTTTCGGTGTAGCACCGCTTACGAATTCTTTACGATCAATTGTTATTCCCATATGCTTTGCTAGACCAATCACGAGGGAAGGGTGTTATCCCAAAAGGTCAGGGGGAGGACGCTGAAAGATTTCAGGGTGTATAGCATAGCTTTTAAACCAGTCACATAATCGA
The DNA here is from genome assembly GCF_900700415.2 of Clupea harengus. Taxonomy (NCBI): domain Eukaryota; kingdom Metazoa; phylum Chordata; class Actinopteri; order Clupeiformes; family Clupeidae; genus Clupea; species Clupea harengus. Next base: position 9,241,986 of record NC_045155.1, on the reverse strand, counting down.
AGCTCGGGTGGTGGTAAGTCACGGATCTCTCTTGACTGCTATGATTGTAATTACAGGCTACTAGTAGTTAGGCTACTTTATTAGTTAGGCTACATGTAGGCAAGCCTACTTTTTAGGATAGCCTATGCACAGGGAAGACCAAGGATGCAGGGAATGGTTTCAGCTTACCTTTGCCAGCATTAGCCTACAACATTAAATCACACTAAACAAATGACTTGTCTGAGCTCTTACAGAAACACGTGTAGAAGAGTATTTTAAAAATCCAAATATATAGGCTATGCGACTGTAATGACAACAGACATTTAAATATTTGTGTTCTTTGACTGTTTTCCAAAAAATACACCAACGGCATCGAGGATTGACATTTTGGCAATATTAGAACATAATAGTGCAACATTAATTCAGTTTCGCAAATTGTGTCACAAAGTAGCCTATTTGGGGAACAGATTTGAATCTGATGGATTAGGCTATGCCAAAAACTGCGGCTCTGATATGTGACTGTTTTAATGCTCCGAGGAATATTTAAGTAATCTAATTTATAATTTGGTCTGATTTACAAATATTCAAACAAGTTGATTTTTACATTTTGTTTGCGGATTCGATTTTGGCACATACCTACGAGAGTAGACTCGGTTATGACCAAAATAAGCGTAAATAGCATACGGGAAATCTGTAGTTGGAAGAGGTTAGTTGATTTAATGTTTAAAGATACATTTCTACGTAGTTCTGTTGTCTCGACATGAATAACTGGTTTGTCGTGTGTGTACTCTTTGTGCTTTTAAATAGAAAGAGATTTTCCCAGAATGCAAAGTGGAACATGGCTGCTCGCGCATGTTTCTGACAGTAACTTCTGGGATTGGTTAGAGCTTGATTGGTCAATAGTTTTCTGCCTTCCGTATTTTTTCGCGGTAAAAATACACTGAGCATGAGAGTAAGGAGGACGCTTGTCGCTTTAAGACCAGATGTATAGCCTATCCTGATTTACGGTAAGTTTTCTCGGGGTGAAACATAGTCTGCATCAACGTGTCTTTAATCTTTCAGAAGTGCCCTTTTGAATTTTTGCGAAGGCTCTTTGGATATTTTCCATTAGTGTACCATGCTGTGTTTGTTTACCTCTGTGTTTGTTTTCCTACACATGCAGAATCCGCATTTCCCTTTTACAGTTGTATTGCGGCTTTGCAGTTGTACAAATATCTGAACATTTTCTATTGTTATCTGCTATACGTGTTGCAAGTTATTGTCTGTAATTGCTTTCATATTTTTAGTTACTGTCACAATCTTTGCCCATTCCTTGAATACATAAGCAAAATACTCGCTTTAACCTTAAGGTAGGACTCTGTCAGTGTCTTACCTCTTTAACCAGGTCAATACAATTTTCCTCAATGCAGGTGAGAAGATGGTTGTGGAAGTGGAACTGACACCATGCCAGCAGCACAGTGAAAATGAGTTACTGTGCTGGCTCAATCAGTCACTGCAAGCAGGGTTCACCAAGGTGGAGGAGACATGCTCAGGTAACCTTCTGTTGGCTGCTGCACTGTCAGGCTGTCAGTGCTATATATATATTTTTTTATTAGAGCACACAATTGAGGTGTTACGTTTATTTCTTGGGTTACTGCCATGATTGGGGTTTGTCAGACGAGGAAACATATATATGTTTTTTTTTTAATTGGGCAGTACCTTTTTATTTTATGAGTTCTTTGTATTGAATATGTCCAGCGGATAATCATAACTGTGTGTTCTGACTTTTAGGTGCTCCTTTTTGCCAGCTGATGGATTTATTGTACCCTGGTTCTGTAAATATTGAACGCGTCAACGTTCAGGCACAGCAGGAACTGGATATCCTCCACAACTACAGCCTTCTTCAGGTGGCCTTTAGGAAGAAGGGGATCACTAAAGTAAGTGGTTACAGCTACGGTTCTATACTCTATTCCCTATTTTGTTTCATTTTTTTGTCGTCTTTATTGATTTGTGTTTCACTTCTAGTTAGCAAGCTGGCTATAAGGCCGCTTTGCTGAGTTGTACCTTAACAAGTCAACCCTGTGTCAGCCAGTCAGTGGTGTGCTGTGGTTTTATTCTCCCTTCTTTCCACTTTCTATTTCTTATTTTTTTTTTTTTTGTTTGAAGTGATTAAGGTTTAGGTAGGCAGCCTAACACGTGTGTGAATGTGTAGATGTATGAGGCGAGTGATCTAATGAGTAGAATAGCACAATGTAAATGCAGTCCATTTACCATTCATTTAATTATACTTTGAGTGACCATGTTTTTGAAGGTATTTTTGTACTTTTCTTCCTGCAGATGATCCCTGTGGAAGCTTTAGTTCAAGGAAAATCTGAAGATGCCTTCAATCTTCTGCTTTGGTTCAAGGACTTTTTCAACATTGAAGGACGGAAATGCACTACTTTGGAAACCTGTGATGAGGAGGGGTTGGTGTCATTACCTGCTCAGCGACCAAGAGCAATCACACAGCTGCACTTCTGTAAGGCGCTTCTTTTAACATTTCTTTTTGAACCTTTATGCAAAGCTTGATGGAAAATAACGACTGTTTTGATCGTCATTGAGAGATACTTTTCACATCAGCATTATTTATTCTTTTCCCCTGGTCACAGTCCAAGAAGAGGGCAAATCCGATAACTCTGAGGATTGTGAATCCACACCGACTCTTTTCACCAACACAGACATGGCGGAGACGGACTCGATGGATTCCTTCTCCTGCAGCCTAGCCACATTAAGATTCATCCGCAGACACAGGCCAGAATTATCAGCTGGCTCCAGCTCATCAACGTCCTGCAGAGATGCCAGGTCCACTCTTGGTCATGGATACCCAGAGGACATTACATCCATATGTTCCCACACACCATACTGCTTGTATCTGTATGTGGGTGTGGAACTGGGAGAGAAAGAAAGGGCAAGTGTGATCTTGATCGGGTTCTTTGATCAGACAAGTGGAGCCTATTGTTTGCGTGTGCTGGATGTTATCCAACCCCTGGAGGATGCAGAGACAACCGAATTGACATGTTTGATAGAGACACTGAAAAAGTTTGAGATTCCTGTGGAAAACCTCGCTGTATTTTACTCCAATTTGGTGGACCGTGAACAGAGCAATGTTTTCACATTGGGTCTAAAGGCCATGAAGCCTTCAATGGTGTCACTGTGTGGCCTTGTGAGTTTAACAGCACAAGCATGTCATGAGGGCCTCACAGCAACAGGAATCTATGACCAGGTCTTACAACTCATCAGGAAGTTGTCTTTGCACACCTCTTCCTCTGCCAGCAATGACGCTCTAAAACAGCTCTTCAGTGACTTGGCAAAACTAGACACCAATCCCCCCTTAAGCACACAGAGTTTGCTCTTCATCAGGACTGTCTGTAAAATATCCAACCGGTGGTCTACACTGACCAAATTGTTCGGCTCTCAGGTGGTTGAGGAAGAGGGCATGGGTCAGATCCATTCCTTGCTCATTGATCAGAGGCTGAGGCTGATGTTCATGTTCCTAAGCTTTGCCCTGGAACCTCTGGCTATTTTTCAGGAGACACTGGAGAAGGGAGCAGATTTGGGCCAGATGCTCCATGATTCTTCTGGTCTGCTCCAGGTCTACACCTCTAGTTTCCTCCAGCTGACAGCCATTGCACGTTACCTCAGGAAATATAATGAGGCTCTTCTAAATGACAAGGCAGAACATCTTCCGATAGGCAAGGTGAAGGTGGGCCAGCAGGTGGAAGATTTCCTTTCGCTGCACAAGGTAGAACTTGTGGATTTGTTGGAAGATTTCCACAAGAGCACTGTCTCCTTCTATGCAGCAGTGACGTCTAGCATTGTCAAGAGTCTGCCTCTTACCACCGTGGCCTTTGTAAACATGGCCGCCATCCTGAAACCTGACGGAAGACTGGAGGTGACGAGCAGAACGGTGACTGACATCGCCACCCAGATGGGCATTTGCCAGAACCCGGAGGAGGTCACCCAGCTCTCTGATGATTTCCTTGAGTATCAGCTCTGTGAGGATGTGGACAGCCAGCTGGATGTGGCTCAGCATTGGAGAGGAGCACTGAGGATCATGGGAAAGTCGTCCATGTTCGGTAAACTCATCCTCAGCCTCATGGCTTTCCCCAGAGCGCTAAAAGAGGACCAGGTCTTTGCTCAGGTGTGTATCAGGAATTTTTTGAGTTTGGAAGACATCACACCAGTTGTGTTTGAAATAAACATTGTGGCTGAGGTGTCCTGCAATTTTGAAATCTGACCTGAACTATATATGTTGCAGGTATTTCAGAGGGTTGCTGAGAACCAGAAGGATGAACCAGTGAAAAAGATTAAAGAGGATCCCAAGAAACCAGTTGCTGAGGTAGGCAGTACCACAGATGTCCGTACAGATGTCGCTACCACACAGAGTCCTCGAAAAGAATCGGAATCCTCATCGTCAGGTCAGTTGGAAAAATGCGTGCTAGTAAAAGATGTTGCTGTTGATGATGCATGCTGTTAATGGGAAAAAAAATGTATTGTGTTACACTGCCTGAATGGTTTCATGTTTTAAAAGTAATTGTTTCATTGTCATTATGTTATTTCTAGATGTGATGGAACTTAGCGAGATGGATATTGCAGAGGAGGATACACCAGATGTTGTGCAAGATGAAGGTAAGTCTATGGTTTGGTACAGGGCATCCAAACCGTATTGAAAATCTAATATCTTGTATCTAATATCTTTCTACTGTTTGTCTGTAGTAACACATCCAAACGTACCCGAGCCCATAGTTATTGATGATGATGACGATGACAGTGATGAGATCATTTGGACAGATACATCTTACAGTGAGGTAGGTAGTTCATCGTGTTTTAGCTGCTTTTGATTTATAATAATATTCTTCATACAATCTTCATATGTGAAAATGAACTTCATTTCCACAGAGCCTTACATCAACACCCATTGGGCAAAAAGAAGCTCACTCATACCAGGTGAGAGATTCCTTTTGATATTGTGGTAAAAATGGAGATATTTGTCTTGCAATTCTTTATTGGAATCTGACTTTCATCTTACTTGTATCATGTACCCCATTTACCTCACCACTCATGCAAGTGATCAACAAATGTGCATTTTTACACTAGATGATTCTATTCGCATAATCTAATATTTAAACATGTTGTCGTTAGATGGTTGCCTGTAGAGCTGTTACTCCAAGCATATGCGGTAAGCTCTGCCACTGTGTAAAAGTCATGTAACTATGCTCTTCTCCAATGCAGGATGGAAAGGGCTTTGAAGTTGGTGAGCTGGTCTGGGGTAATGTAATCGGGTACTCGCGATGGCCAGGGGAGGTGCAGCCATGGAGGTCCAGGACCACTAAGCCGTCCATCCGCAAAGTGAAGTGGTTTGGGGACGGGTTGTTCTCCAGGGTGAGAACAAAACAAAATATATTAAAAAAAATTTAATTTGATTATATTTTTACATTTGCAATATTCAAAGTGATACCTGTGGCAGTCATTGATGATTTGCATGCTGTTGATTATTGAATGATCTGTATAACTTGTTATGCTTTCACCATCAATGTTTTATAATGGGTAAATTATTCTTTATTATTCTATCACCTATAGATTCATGTTGGTGGACTTCACCCTTTCTCAGCCTTCGCTGAGTGCTTCTGCCCCAACTCTCTTGCTACCCTTGCCCCATATAAGACTGCTATTCTCCATTCCCTGCAGGTGACCGTGCACTCTTGCTCACTCACATCCATTTTATTCATGCTTATATATCATGTCATTGACAGTTTTGTAGTTACTTACTGCTGACCTAGGCTGAGTAACACGACTGTTATTGTTCTAAAATTTCACCAAAACGTCTTCTGTCCTTGTCTTTGCAGACAGCAGCAGAGCGTTGTGGGAAGGAATTCTCATTGCAGACTGATAACAAAGAGGAGCTCCTGCGACAAACGCTGGATTGGGCTTTTAGTGGCTTCAAGCCCACTGGACCAGATGGCTTCAAACCTGCGCCCCAAACAATCAACCTCACAGGTGATCAGCAGAAAAGATTTTTACATTAGGGCCTGTGTTCATATAGCGTATGTATATTATTTATTTATATATATTTTTAAATAGCGTTTCCTTTTTGCGTATACGGCCTCCTGGAGAAAAAGTGCTGCACCCAGGAGGGTGCTACGCCTTTATGCGACGCCTAGCAAGTCAGTTGAAACCTGTGACTTTTAACACGTAAACAACGCTCAAACAACATGTAGAAAACATCAAACATCTTGGGTGATTTGGTTTTCTTGGAAAACATAGGCGATTTGCTATAGGCTTATGTTTTGATCTTTTTAATAATATTATTTCATTTACTGTACATTAGTCTACTACTACGGAATTTTGCCTTACAATTGTCTATCCTACAATTTGTTATGTTGTAGGCTAATGAAGGTAGATAGGGTAATGGAGTCCTATGCTAGCCTACGGATGCTGCTTGAGGACTGGGTCTTCCCTTATGAAAATAATACACTTAATTTCATAATATAATATTATGTATAATAACAAATCAATTGGGGACTATACCATAATATTTTAATAATCAATGAATGACTTGTCTTCGGATGTGCACACGTTCAACTTTCTACACAGAAGCCGACGTTAGATTAACACTAAATACCCTCAAAACGCCAAAAATTACAAAGAATGTCCAGTAGGCAATAGAAATTATTGTTGTCATATCCAATATGAATAATCTTAGTGAAGATTGCAATCAAATGGCAACAATATCTTTACTTCAGAAAACGGTTGGATTTAGCCTACTGACCTAATCAAAGCTCTATTCACTGTCATGCAAAATAGTCTGAGCGAACTGGAACACAGTGTTCTTGTATCCTTATGGTTCTTTGGAAAAAATATCAGTCAGATGATGCTGCTACCTGATTACTCCTTTCCGCCATATTTGGTTGTTGCAAGAGGAAATTATGTGTTTTATTTGCATATAGAGCGAGGAAGTGAGATCCGATCGCAAGTGAGATCCGATCACTCAGCCACATATGGAGCCTGGCTCATTGTTAATAGCAGCAGACTTTTTCCACTTTTTGACAATAAAATAATGGGTCAATCTGTTAACTTCGAGTTAATTTGGTTTATAGTGTCTTTTCCTGTTATGCATTATTATTCTGAAAACCATACTGACCACTCTAGCATCAAATCTGGGTTGGAGAGATGCCCAGCAGTAATGTGATAAATGTATACAGAGAAAACATAATGGATGGTACCATGCAAGCCTCTGCAAGAAGGAGTTTCAATCCAGAGGCCAAATTAAGTGTCATGTTTATGGATGACTTCCTGCAGGCAGAGGGTGCAGTGGATGAGGGTGACCCTACACAAGAGTTTTTCTGAGTGCTTATGGTGGCTCTCAGGGACAGTACCCTATTTACAGGGCCTCAGAACAGTATGGACGTGTGCTGGACAGGCTTATCTAATATATTCAAATTGTGTTTCTGCCTTTGTCCAAACTTTAGGGGGAGAATTTACATAGTCAAATCTTGCCTGTGGTCAACTGCTTGTGGAATCGTGTGTTTTTCTGCTCATCGCTTTTCTGATGAAGTGCTTCACTGTAGCCACACAAAAACGCGATATGGACACAAGCCTGTGTTTTGAATATATATGTACAACATTTGTATAATTCTAAATACAAATTTTTACAAAATTGCAGAAAATATGCTGAATGGGAAAGGCTTGCCAAACTATCTGAAAGACTTGACGACCCCTGTGAAAAGCAAACTGGACACGGCTACCCTGAGCAGCTTGAAGCAAGTGTCTGTGCGTCTGACGAAATTGACCTTAAACCTTGAGAATGGCACCATAGCCCTGAAGCAGAAGCCAATCTATCCTCGCAGTGGTATTCTGGGTCGCCCCAAAAAATACAAAAATGGCCACAAGAAGGACAAGGCCCAGAAACGAGCTTTAGAAAAACAGCCAGAGCCAGAACTAGACTTCAATAGAGGTGAGTCCCTACTAAACTCATTAAAAGAGGAGTCATACACTTTTGTGTTCCATAGTATTCCATGAGATGTTTTACAGAGAATTGATGTCTTGTTTTATACATCCATTTTCCACTGCCTGCCACATTCCACACATGCTCTATACAACATTGCCACCTAAGTTTCAGACTGCTTGAAATAGACGACACTCATTTTATAGAGGTCTATCAACTGTTTTTCAGAACAAATGATACATGAGGTTTCAGTGAATGGGAAGAATATTGAAGGTAAGATATCAAAATATGTTTCCTGTTCTAAAAGAATATGTGTGGTTTATTGTGGAAATTATCATTATGCTCCTTGCTTCCTGCATATGGTGAATCCAATTTCTTTTTCTTTCCTTCTTTACCTGAAGATTTCTGCTTGTCCTGTGGAACAGCTCAGGTTAACATTTTTCATCCACTATTTGAAGGGAGTCTATGTTCAAAGTGCAAGGTGAGTCTTCCAGTCTCTCTTCTGAGTCTTTGTCTTAACTCAATCTTGCATGTCCAAGAACTTCCTCTTTTGACTGGAAGTGGCCTGTTCATTTTAAAACGTTGCTCTTTCATGATGCATATTTTCTTGGAATGCGCCATCTGTGATTGTCTTGGTCCTATGTACTCATTGATGTTGCAGTGTGACTTGCTGAGAGTCAACTGGCTCAGTTTCTTTCTTGTAGTGTTGAAATTTGTAAAACAAAATGTTGAAAGCTGTGCCTGCAGATATCAGTCAGTCTGTCTCACTCTATTGTAAATTAAGCTGAGGTTAGTTTATATGCTGAATTTTCCTGATTGATAGTGTAACAAAATTGCATGGCAGTGTTATTTGATTACAATACTGGTTTTTCCCAGGATAATTTCACGGAGACACTTTACCGCTACGATGAGGATGGCTACCAGTCCTACTGCACCGTGTGCTGTGCTGGGTTGGAGGTCATCCTGTGTGGAAATCACAACTGCTGCCGGTACGTGTACAGCTCTATCTCTATCTCTCTCTCTATCTCTCTCTCTGTGCCTTTGGCTGTCATTGAGCTTCTGTTCATGTCGCTTTCTCTGAGAAGGAACAAGCCTAGTTAAACCCCTCCTCCTTTCTTCTGTCCTTCAGAAGTTTGCTGTAGAAAAGTGCATACTCACATGTCATCTTCACTGTACAGGTCGTTCTGTGTGGACTGTCTGAATATCCTGGTGGGTGCAGGCACCTTTGACAAGCTGAAGGAGCTGGATCCCTGGATCTGTTACCTGTGCGAGCCAGGCAGCGCAGGTGGTGCCCTCACCCCTCGGGGGGACTGGAGCATCCGTGTCCAGGATTTTTTTGCTCACGACAGCGGCTTGGCATTTGTAAGTGTGTGTGTTACAAGGCCAGGCCAGAGGCTGCTATTAATCATTAAAGCGATTGGATGTTCAAAGCGAACTCGCACAGCTAGAATGAGATTTGTTTTTAGAATTACATTTTTTTTTTCTTTTTTTTTTAACCTCTCAGGAACCTCATCGGGTTTATCCCTCAATCCCAGCCATCCAGCGGAAGCCCATCAGAGTTCTCTCCCTGTTTGATGGCATAGCCACAGGTTAGTCTTTGGAGATTTAATGAGCCAAACTATTCAATAATGTTCAACTGTTGGGTTTGTGAATTAAAATGAATGCACACAATGGTCAATTCAAGTGTGTGTGTGTGTGGTTGCTTCTCAGGTTATCTGGTTCTGAAAGACATGGGATTTAAAGTGGAGACGTATGTGGCATCTGAGATTGATGATGAGTCCATTGCGGTATCCTTGGTGAACCATGAAGGCATCATCGTGCACGTGGATGATGTTCGGTTCATCACGAGGGAACATGTATGTCAATATTTGTCTTTTTCAACCCTTCCTCAGTCATGTTTAAATATATTTGTAGTTGGTATAGGAGCATAGTCAGTTCTGTCATTGAGTACATCTGTGAAAAGGATTCATCCAGTGCTTTTGTCGGAGTCCTAGTTTTGAGCTGAACTGTATTTCATAACGCAACATCATATGTCTTGCATAGGTTGAGAAATGGGGCCCGTTTGATCTCCTCATTGGGGGAAGTCCATGCAATGACTTGTCCATTGTCAATCCTGCACGGAAAGGATTATTTGGTAGGTTGCCTTGTGTTTTGACCCATATGCATTTGTTTGGCATACAGGTTAGGACATTTTTTATAAAAAAAGAAATCGCAAAACTATCGAGACAAATGCGCCACTTGTTGAAACTGAACATAAAAACATGAACTGCCTTTTGCTAAAAAAATAAATAGGTATCTTTAAAATAGGAAATCTGAGTAGAAGAATTAAAAGGATAAATTGTTTGCAATGAGTACAGTCCCCAACAAAAAAAAACAGGTGTGATGGTATTCAAAAGTCACCAGAGGGCAGTATTGTACCCTTTTAAAAAAGAATCTTTTATGTTGTCTAATTTCCATTCTTATGTGAATTTCATTGCTGTTATGTTACTGATTGTGATTGTGTCCTCTTAACGGTATCCTCTTCTGTAGAGGGAACGGGTAGACTCTTTTTTGAGTTCTACCGAGTGCTCCACGTCTTAAAGCCCAAAGAGGATGACCCCAAACCATTCTTTTGGCTGTACGAGAACGTGTCGTTCATGGCTAACAAGGACAAGACTGACATCTGCCGCTTTCTGGAGGTGAGGCTTGTCAAGTTTGGTTTTGGTTGATATAGGTATGGCTTCATATTAAAGATCAAATGCCTCATCTGTTGTCATCCCAAGTAATCCTTGTGTTTGTGCCCTGTAGTGTAATCCAGTGCTGGTCGACGCTGTGAAAGTCAGTCCTGCTCATAGAGCTCGCTGCTTTTGGGGAAACCTTCCTGGAATGAACCGGTTTGTAGTCCATGTTGTTCCAATGTGTTTATGGAAATTGCTTAGAAAAAGTGCTTAGCCTTGAGATAGCATAGTGTGGACATTATTGGCGAGTCGTCTTTTCCTCTCTGTAGAGTGAAGCCCTTTACAGCGTCATTTACAGCCGTATTTAGGGTGTGTTAAGGAACACTGTAAGCTGCACATGGTGGTATGTTCCTAGAAAAAAAAACTAGTATTCTATGTTCTGTAGGCCCATCATTGCTGCTCAGAATGATAAGGTGACCCTACAAGACTGCTTGGAGATTGGCCGCACAGCAAAGGTCAGTCATTGGGCTTTTTAAACTTAACCTTCAATATAGCTATTTCTTAGTTCATACATAGTTCTAAAGTTAAAGAAAGTTTAAGTCTGTGTGTGTGTGTGTGTGTGTGTGTGTGTGTGTGTGTGTGTGTGTGTGTGTGTGTGTGTGTGTGTGTGTGTGTGTGTGTGTAAAGTGATAATATAAACACAATTTTTAAACAGGTCACCAAGGTGCGGACCATTACCACAAGGTCGAACTCTCTGAAGCAAGGCCCAAAGGAGGACGTGTTTCCAGTCACTATGAATGGGAAAGATGATAATTTGTGGATCACTGAGTTGGAAAGGTATTTTACATTATAGTCATTAGATTACAAGATTAAAGATTTTATGGGATTTGGTTCCATGTATCCAAACATACAATTTGGGTGAATGTATTAATGATGTATGATTCACTCACTTTCCTACATGTTTGATCTATGTAATTAATATTTTTTTAGATTCAATAAACTCAATACACTCAATACATTTTTATTTGCATTTCCAGCATCTTTGGATTTCCTAAACACTATACGGATGTGAAGAACATGAACCGTCAGCAGCGGCAAAAGGTCCTGGGCAAGTCCTGGAGTGTTCCAGTCATCAGGCATCTCTTTGCGCCTCTCAAGGATTATTTTGCCTGTTATGATAAGGCTTCGGCCACCACCACTAATTCAGTGGAATGATCTGGCATGTCTGTGTCCAGAAATAATGCATTTGCATTTTGATGAAATTTAACATTTTTATTATTTAAATTTTCATAATGGTTTTCTATGAATGAAAAATATTTTTTTAAATAGTATTGGGCAGCATCTAATGGATTTGCTGTTGACTAAATTGAATGTCATTGTTTAAACCTTTGGGTTTATATTGATTTTTTTAACATTTTAGGATTAAAACAATTTTGGGATAGAATTTTATGTGCATATGCAATTGTTAATCCAGTTTTTGTTTTTTCAATGGAAATCTAAAATGTACGTGCTCAGGTGATTTTAGATTGTTTAGAATGTTCTTAATGTATTCATGAATTTCAAGTACAGTATGATCTTGTAAAACAACCATTGCCAGCCAGTTTTATTTATGAAATGTGAAACACATTGACATGTTGAAGTGCTTGAATCAATTGTGAGTTGAGATTTGCTGTCGTTGATAAGCCTCAGTTGTTCATCAGACCTCACACAGATTGAGTAATTACCCTTTTTAATGTCAGATGTGAGATTATAATTTATCTGGAGAACTACTCCACAATAAATGACAATGAGACAATGAGCCAGTGTTCCTGCAGGTCAACTGGTTGAGGAAAGCTGCTAAGACAGGGTCATATTGTTTATTCCCAGGTTGCACACATAATGATAATACCTCAGCTATATTGTAAGTCGCTTTGGAAAAATGCATTTGCTAAAGCGGTAAATTAGAACAAATGTTGCCTATGTAATGAATGGATATTGGTGCTGTCAAATAAATGTTACCTCAGAGAATCGCTGTATGACATTTCTGTTTGAGGTTGTATAATGTCAATGTTTTTTACAAGTCGTTGATCAAACCACTCATTGCTGTGTGTATGTCAGACAGTGCCATGCACTCTTTAATGGTGGCAAGGTCAAAAGAGTCTATTGAGATGGTCTGGATGTTGCGCAGAACAACCCGGTCAAGCGCTCCTCCGTAATATATGGTCACTGCAGTTCATAACCTGAACAGCATTCATGAATCATTACACATACCAGGTTGGTTTTGAGGGTATTTTGAGTGCCGTTTTGGTTTGAAGATTTGAGTGTGCTGCATTCTATAACCACAGTATCTCTCAGCATCACATCATTCTGCTGACCCTTTGCAGATGTAAAGTTTCACTGAATATTTCAAACTATCAATTGCAACAAACTAATGGCAACATAGGCCTATATGTATTAGGGTTGTCAGTCCTGCCAGTGACCTGAAAAGACTAGTTTAAAGTGTGAGGATTGCACTGAGGCAGTTTTTGCAGCCTAAGAGCAAGCATTAAGCATCATGTTAGTAGAAACGGGGGTATACTTTAATTCAAATGACCTTAGAAACAGCCCAACATGCAAAAGAAGCATATCCTACATTAGAATAGAATAGAATAGAATAGACTTTATTTGTCATTGTGCATTGGATACACAACGAAATTTGTTTGTGCAACCACTAAAAAAAGTGCAGTTGTGCTGGGTGGAGGGTATGAGGGTTGTGTGATTGTTTAGTTCTGTGATGGCCCTGGGGATGAAACTGTTCTGCAGTCTGGAGGTGCGGGCTGTAGTGGCCCGGTAGCGCCTGCCAGAGGGTAGCAGGGTGAAGAGATGGTTTGCGGGGTGAGTCTCATCCTTCAAAATGCCACATGCTCGGCGGAGGCAGCGTGTCCTAAAGATGTCGTCCAGGGGAGGCAGTGGAATTCCAATTATTCTCTCCGAAGACCTTATGACCTGACTGAGGGATTTCCTGTCCTTGTCTGTGCAGTTGACATACCATGCAGTGATACAGTATGTGAGGACACTTTCAATGCAACTTCATTAAACACCAAAATGAAGTTGCAGGAATCATGTGTAGAAACATAACTACAAAGTAGCCTATGGATTCTGTGTAGTACACAGACTAGAACAGAGGTAGAAACAGAAACGACCAAAAAATAATTCCACCATGACATTTTTATTTTTATTTTACCAATTATTAATAGTTATATCAGTAGTTGTCATATTAGTCGTATTGCTGGTATTGTTTTTCTTGTGTGTTTTTGTTATGTGGGTATTAATCGGCTTGGCACTAGAATAGTCATGACAACAACCCATTTTCAACCACCCTATGAAAAAATGCCGCACCCTGTCTGAGTTAAGTGAACATGCTCAGACCTTACGTTACTCAGCTACGTGATGACGCAATTTGCCGCAAACACACCGCGCACTATATAACGTCTCTGGCAGTATCACAGGAAGACCCGCCGGCAAGAAAGAGTGAAATACCAAGGGAGGAACAAGCCGCATCCACGCTTCTTTTATGTGTCTTCTTTAAAAAAATAAATTGACATCTCCGCAACAACCAGGTAATACATGCAGGTTATGTTAAGGGCGATGATAAGAAATCAGAATAGATGCATTCGAACGATACTAAAGCACATTTTGCATGTAATCTTAAATTAGGAAACTAGCAAGCTAACATTAGCCTTCTAGTCAGTCTGTAAGTTAGCCAGCTAGCTAAGTTAGCTAACAAGAGGGTGGGGGAAATTGTAACACTGCTTGTACTGGCTCTCTGTTTAATACAAACAGTTAATTCCATTACCAACTGACCAGCCCTTGAATCGCTACCTGCTGTTAGTTGAGTCTATATCAAATCATAAAGCACCTAATGATATCCTTAGCCACCCACTCCGCATAGCCAGCTAACGTTAACTGCGTAGCTAATCATACTAATCATTAGCTAGCCAGCTAGCATTCCGCTACGTTAATTCGTTAGAGCAGTGACCAAACGTCAGGCCGAACACAGTGGTTTGCATCGAGCGAGTTGAACTACTCCCACTTCCAGTGAATGCCTCGGCTGTCCTAAACCGGCTCAACGTCATTAGTCGGCCTCACGAGTATAATAATCCGCTTGATTAAGCTAGCTGGCTACATCACCATGAAACGAGACCTCTCTTCAGTTAGCAAGCAAGCTAGCTAAACTGAACAACCAGTAGAATGTATCCAGTTAGCTAGAGTCCTAATGATCGTTTGGCCCGTGCTAGTAGCCAACTGACTTAACTCCGAACGATATTTCTAGTGTATCTGGTACTGTAATGGTCTACGCAGTGAGCCAGTGTTAGCAAGCCACAGGTCAACACAATTTTAATGTTTTTTTTTTTTTTTAAATGTTCTTACGGCGGTGTAAAATCTACAATATTGTTGTTTCGACATAACTAAGGAGGAAGACCTCCCTGACTGTAGTTTAGCATCTGAACACCTTGCTTTACACCTTGCTCTCATTCTTGCCATGAGTGTCAATTTTACGTATTTTCTTCTCTGTCCATTTGTCGCAGCTTAAATATGGCTGTAAATGTGTACTCGACCTCCGTGACCAGCGACAACCTGAGTCGCCATGACATGCTGGCGTGGATCAATGAATCCCTGCAACTCAACTTGACCAAGATTGAGCATCT
Source organism: Clupea harengus (assembly GCF_900700415.2). Taxonomy (NCBI): domain Eukaryota; kingdom Metazoa; phylum Chordata; class Actinopteri; order Clupeiformes; family Clupeidae; genus Clupea; species Clupea harengus. The sequence continues at coordinate 9,226,720 of NC_045155.1, read as the reverse complement.
GTGTTCAGGTAAGCGAGTTGGCATTTAGAATGATTCATGGGAGGTAGAAAACACAAGTTTTAGACCTCTTATAGTCTGAAAATGAATTGCTTTTGTGTTGGTTTTATGTGTATTTTGTCAATTACAAGACTTCACTAATACCTGTTATTCAAATAAATACAATTTATAGGTGCGGCATATTGCCAGTTCATGGATATGTTGTTCCCTGGCTGTGTACCTTTGAAGAAAGTAAAATTTGCAGCCAAGCTAGAACATGAATACATTCAGAACTACAAGCTACTGCAAGCGGCCTTCAAGAGAATGGGTGTTGATAAAGTAAGTACATTATTATTAATATTTCTTTTTACTATTTCAGCCATCAATAATTCAATACTTTCAATGGAAAAAAACTGCAAAGCTCATCTGCAAATGCGGTGTACCTGAGTGGGCTCAAAGTTTTGTGCTTCTGCATTAATAATTTTAATATGCATGGTGAGATGGAACACAGTTAAGCTCCACTATGCATTTGGCTTTGCTTGTATCCCAGCCATATTTTTTATCATTTTGATGTTGTAATTTGAGTGCAATTTAATGTAGCCTTTTCATATATGCCCCCCTTAATGCAGAATACAAACTTCAGTGACAATTAGTTTGACGAGAGCATGTTTTTAATAGATTTAAAGCACAAAAGGCCGTTTCTTTTCTTGACACTCGTCAAGCGTACTTATTTTCTCTGCACTTTTTCAGTCGTCCGCACTGCTAGTTGAGCTTATATTAGATGTTCTCTGATCTTGCAGTCCTATTTGCTTGTACTGTGCCTGTGTGTCCAAAGGGCCCTCATGATGTCAGCCATGGGTCTCCATGGTCCAGGAGAATCCTAATTGTGTTTACCACTGAGTAGCTCTGGCAAAATGATCTGAGGCCTTCCCTTGCTCTTTCGTGCATTTCCCTAGCTTTTGCTGAGCCAGAGGAACGGGTCAGAATCGCATCCCAGACAGACAGGGCTCTGTTTTGTAATTAGTCGTCAACTGAATGTTGGCCTTGATTACGATTCCTTGTTCATGCTGTCAATTATGCAAGAAGGATATGGGTGTTTGATCTGTGAGCTCTCTCGCTGACCCTAAATGTTAGCTGTTTTACTACTGTCCTCTGTGTGTTTTGGGACCTGATATTGTATCTTGACTGCTGTGCACGTTAAAGTATTACTAGCTTTCTGACAACCCTGCCCTGCTCCCCCCAGATTATTCCTGTGGACAAATTGGTTAAAGGCAAATTCCAGGACAACTTTGAATTTGTCCAGTGGTTTAAGAAATTCTTTGACGCCAACTATGATGGCAAAGAGTACGATCCTGTGGAGGCACGTCAGGGTCAGGACTCTGCACCTTTACCCAGCCCAGCGGTGCCAGCCCTGAACAAGCCCAGGAAAGTCATGGCTGCTGGTAACCCACTTTTTCTAAACATGCACATCTCCGTCTCCTCTCTCTCATGAGTAGCTCTTACTCTGTCTGATTTAAACATTCCAACTATATGCATGTTTTGAAATGGCTTAACACACAAAATTATATAAGATTATATAGAGGATTTTTACATCACCTTTGATTAGTTAGATTAGATGGGTGGATTAGTCCCTTGGTTGATTTGAGACAGTATTATAAAGTTTCTTATATTGTTTATAATGACCTTCTCCTGTGCACCACATACCAATGCTGATTGTTCTTTTGTAGCTCCACAGCGCCCAGCTGCAAAGGTAGCCCCTAAGATGGCACCTAGCGGTCTAAGGAGGCCAGGTAGCAGTGGTGGTGGTGATGATGAGCGGGCAGAACTTGTCCAGGAGGTATACCTACCATTGAATGCATGCAATGTTTCCTTCCCTGAATTCTGTCTCTAAATAGAGGTTTTAGTGTTATGTGTTTAATGTTTAAGTTTACATGTACGTATAATTTAATCGTTTTTGAATTTCTCTTTACTCAGCTTAATGTACTGAAATCCACGATCCAGGACATGGAGAAGGAGAGGGACTTTTATTTTGGCAAATTGAGAAACATTGAGCTAATTTGCCAAGAGAAGGAAGGGGAAGGTGACCCCACACTGCAGAGGATTATTGATATTCTCTATGCCACAGATGTGAGTATGATGACGTTTTGAGTTAATTCATTTGACTGGAAGAAGCTCAATGGGTAAATCTGAGGGGGAGGCGTAGTTGGGGCAACTTGCCTGATTTTGGGGTGGCTCAATGCCAGGCTTAAAGTGGCAGTATACTCTGTGTTTGTAGAGTTTACCCAGGTCTTCCAATTGTTTTCCTGTCTGTAGTTGATTGTATACACACGCCCATAAATCGAACATGTTTCTTGGGGTGCACACATTATAAGAACAGGAATAGCAATATGGTCCATACATAATTTTGTGCTGTTTGGGATCAGGGTGTGTATTCCAAGTACATGGTTTAGTGACAAACCTGGGTAAATTAACTCGGTGGTAAACCTCCTAACAGAAAAGCCAAATGGCTCTGTTCGGAGGTTTTAGCCCTTAATGAGTTAACCGGTCAAGGAACCAGGTTAACTTGTCAGGGATGCCTAATGGGCTCAGTCTCAGTTGTGTCAACACCATTCCTTCTAACAAAGCTTTACCTTCCGGGTTCCTGCCTGCTATGCATTCACAAAAAGCTTTGGAACATGTGTAAATCCTTTGTCGTCATAGCATTGGTAATATCACCTTACTAGTTATCTTCACCACTTGAAAGGGAATGACTGATATCTTGGCTGTCATAGTTTAAGGGTCTCTTTAGGCATTCATTTTTCAGAAGTATGCTTACTCAGAGGCTGACTGGAAAGTCATGTGCATGACTAAGTGGGAGAGCAAATATATATATATATATATATATATATGTTTTAGGTGCTTAAATAATGATGCCCCATCACACTATTGGGAATGTGAGTCATTCAAGCACCTTGAAAGGCTCGTGTGCATTGGAAAATATCTAGCCAATGAAAAGGCTGTGAGTGGACATGGGAAGCTGTCTAATGAGATCCATCATGATTGGTGTGTGCTCTGGCCACTCTTGTATCTGTTATACTTACCTCTCAATCACTGGCTGATCAAGTGTCATGGTTTAAATTCCGTTATCTTATTGCATTAATTTGCTGATGTTGACGATTCAAGAAAATGTGTTTCTTAAATGGTGTGGCATTTTTGTTTAATATTCTTTGCGGCAACACTGATGTTAAATTGTCTAGATATGTGAAATACTCTTTCCATTAAACCTGTACTATGTTGAAGCATAATGGTTTAAGCCATTTGTGATTTTATAAGGTGTTTGGTTGAACAAAGAGAGATCACTTGAGCCTTGTATCATTGTGGTTAAGAACAGGTGGAGCACCACCCATGTGATCAAAATAAATCAAATCTCTGACTCACCCCTGCTCCCTCCTCAGAGGGGGTTCGATGCAGAAGGCAACCTTCAGTGGTCTACAAGATAACAAAGCTGATATCGTCAGGTCAAGGGTCATTCATATAAATGCTCTGTAGATACTTGCTATTTGGAAGTGTTACGCTAACTCCACAACAAACAGATTTGTGTTGATCATGAATATTCAGATTAGCCAGCCTGAAGATCTTAACATGAACATTTAATAGCCCTGCAAACATCTTCAGAGAACAGTTTTCTGTACGGAGCAGGAGGCTTGATTCATGTCCGGTCATTACATCAAATAAAACTGTAGAAGTAGGGTTCTGACATGGTGATTATTTACCATTGGTCATAAAGTAAAAATGAAGGACGTTGCTGTCAGAATAACTGAATTATAATTCAGGAGAACCACTGTAAAGGTTACCAACCATTAATGTGTACATCCGAGTACCAGACGTTTTATCATATACATAATCCTCCTGGCCTCAGTTTGCATCCTGTTTTCATAAGGGTGATTTGCAAAGGGCTGTAGTTGTGGGGAATGTATCGTTCTTGTACTGCCTAAAATGTTGATTTTTCCCATATTTTCAGAGCCAGTGAATACCAAGTCCATCAGCTGGCAAAATACAAGACATGACATAAAACAAGATAGAAACAGCAGTATCTTCTGGACAACAAATCGTTTTGCAGTGTAGTGTGGTGATAAAAATAAAGACTGTTTTATAAAGATATTGTTTTATAGAAAATAAAGATGTAGTTCAAGTGTGTGAAGGGAAATGAATTATTTTAAGTGTAGCCTCATAGCTGCTATATTATTCACAAAATATAAATCTGCTTCGTAGGAACACGTAGAAACCCCTTGAATGAACAACTAGCACACAGACTAGCATATAGCGATCCCACAGGCTGCTTCACATGGCTCTCATTGCATTGAGGGTCTTGGTCACTGATTTTGGCCCACTGAGGCTGTACAGTAAATCACTTGCAGAAAGTGGGAACAGGGGCCTCCCTAGGCTTCTCCATTCTGATTTTACTAATGTGGTTGTAAATTGACTGTAATTTGACTTGACCACAGGTAAAAGGATGCCTCAACGGTTTTCTTTACATTTCTATTTTGTACGTCGGTAGTGTACTGTTGCCAACATTTGTTAAATGTCCCTCTACAATCCCTCCGCTTGTAGAAATGCTAAACTTTTTACTTGTGTGAAGGCCTTAAAGCTGGTTCTGGACAGTGACTATTGTACCAGATGATGGCATAGTAACACTGTGGCTGTTTGAGCAAGTGCTGCTCAGTTTACTTTCCATTTGACCATGTGCTGTATTTGTAGCACGTTTTTTTAAGTGACCAACATAATGTGAATGATCGATGATTTGATAAAGGCTGCTGGTAAGAGCCTATTGATTCATGTGTTGCATGTGGCTGTACTTGACTGTCTTGAGTGATGCTTCTAAGGCAGTGTATGGTACTTTGTAAACCACTTATAGTGTCTATAATGCACAATAGGCTCTTTAGTAGGTCTATAGCTATTGTTAAATTAAGTGTAGGCCTCTAGGCTCTCACAATTTGCTGTGATTTAATCGATGTTTTTCTTTAGACTGAAGCGTGTAATAATGGATATTGTGAAGTCCCAGAATAAATGTAGAAACAACACAAAGGAAGTGTATTCAAATTAAAATGTTATTGTTTAATAGCATACTTTGTTTTTTGAACACAGATTCTCTCCTGTGAATAATAAAATCAAAGTTATCAAAATTGACTGCCAGCTTGAAAGGCATATTTTTTGTGTAATACAGAAAATGTGAAGGGACCATTTTGAAACCGGGATTGCAATGAAAACAGAGAAGAGGGACTGACTTTTGGAGAGGGTGATACTTTGAAGGGAGCTAGCAACTAGATCGGCCGGTCAGTGATGAGCCTTTGAGGAAGCGGATGACTGCAGGAAGGCCGATGATGTTCATTTTCTCAGACAGTGCTGACTTGAAATTTTCAGTATCTGAAACAGAAATACCACTTAAGTTATGAACTTCAAACTTTCTGCATAATCACTCAAAGATAGTCCTACAGGATTCTGTGTTCTTGCATTTTCAACCTTAGACCACGATCTTATCAGTCACTTCACTCAATGCTAAGCTAAATGTTGCACCCAGTTGTGAGAAGAATTACACCCCCTCCCCCTTATTAGGATGGCATCTTGTGCAGTTTCCTGATTATTGTATAGCATTATTGCATTAGTATTGATGCTAGCCTCTTCAACTGCAGGCATGGTTCTAACTGTTCTTGCAATCACCTAAACCACTCTGCTAATTGGTGTAGTGGGAAGGTTGTTTGACAGAAGGAAGTCTTCGCCTGAAGCTGAACTTTTGAGATTTTTTTTTTTTTTTTGGCAACATTAATGGATGGGTCTGGTCCTCCTTGTCCTTTTGCGTCAGGGATTTTGTCAGCCTCAACTGAGTTTCTAGAGGTTACACAATGCAACCAACAACCATGTCTGTGATATCAGCTAAATCTTGTTTCTCCATTTCAATGCTGATTTAAATGGTTTCCTCTTTTCCTAGGAGGGCTTTGTCATACCTGATGCAGATGCAGAATCAGAAGACCAGGACCAGGAGGAGTTTTAACACTTCAAACTGGATACAACGTCACTCCTATCACCACCAACCACCTCCTCTTTCTTCTGGACACCCTGCCCCACGGCTATTTAAAGAGAAATGAATCCCAAATGTGTTCTGCCTTTGGGAAATAGTCTTTCCAAATGAACTGTCACATCAAACCATGTTTTAGAACCATGCAGCAATGACCAGCTGAGTTTGAAGAATCCCCTGTGAGGCTCCTCTGGCTGCTCTCCGGCCAGCTTCGGTTTGGAGCTCAGGGACAAGATGACCACCGTCTGTGTTCCGCCCCTGGTTGAGAGGAGAGGGTTGTTTGTCTGTAAGATTCAACTTCCTGTTGCGTTTCCTCTTCTTTTTTTTGTCTGTTTTTAGTGCTCCTTTTGCAATATCACAGTATCAAGTTCATTCGGACCTGCAATGTTAAGTCAACCCAGTGTCGCCCATCTTTTAAGTTTACATATTGGAATTTTTATGGTATGCATCATAAAATCCTTATTTTGTTGTTTCCGGACAGAATGATGTCGTGGTCCTTAACTTTGTAGTTACAGAAGTACCATCATGTGCTTTCAATCTTTTGGGCCCATAACGCTTGAGTTCCTCACCTCTCAGCCTGTTTGCCTTGTCAAAATGAAATGCAGTTAGAATTTTCTTCAAGTATCTGTAGCAGTTTTATAATGTTTTAGCAGTCAGGTTTGGAGACACCCAGTGATGGGACTGAAAATAAAGTCTTCTTGCCAAAGCATTTGGTGCATTGCGAAAGATGATGCAAGACTGTCTGTAGGGCATGTGTTTTTTGTTTTTCTCAAAGCAAACTAGAATCAGTGGTGACTGGTACCTTCCTCAAAACATGCCTTTACAAGAGAAATACTGCCAGTCTTTGTACAAAGGCCAGAGAGTTAAGACTTTTATACCGGTTTTGGAACTGCCTTGAAAGTGTTTCCTCATTAAATCTGATACCTGTCCCCTAATTACAGACCAGAGTGGTGTGGATTTTGAATGTTGCTGTTTTTTTGTTTGTTTTTTCCCTTTCCCAATAGATGTCAGGATGCCTGCTCCTACTTTGGTTGTCGGATATGAATTAGCTGCCTTTTAAAAGAGTATCATTTTCTAGCGTGAACTTCATTCACTATTTAAGAAAAGTAAATTTCATTGGAATGTATCGGAAGGAAATGTTGTTGTTTTTTTTCCCCTTTAGGAAGCATACCTCTGCAATCAGACATGTTAAATTGCCTTTGGTCAGTGCAGTGGCAACCCAGGTCAAACCTGGCCATGTGCTTTCTCTATACATGATCATGTGAACCGTGCTGGTGTGATATCAGGTTCTCTTTTTTTTTTTTTTTTTAATGGAAGGACATCTTGCACAATCATTTCAACATTAACAACTTCTGGAGATGCTGATGTCTCTGTATTCTGTGCCAATTTGATTTCCCACCCTTCTTTTTAAAATCCATTCTGTTGTGTGTGTGTGTGTGTGTGTGTGTGAGTGTTTTTATAGTTTTTATCTTAGATTATAATTTTGAAGGGAGGTTAGGCCAAGGAATGCCCATTGAAGAACAGTCCCATGTTCTTACATTGTGAGGGGTGATGATTGTCTCCTGTGGCCTTCTGGAACAATCTGCAGCGAGATGCTTGTACACTGTGGGGCCAATGGCCACAACTGCTTTCATTTTCTTTTTCTATCTTTTCTATGCTCACTCACTCAGTCCTTTTGTCCCCTTTTGTACTTGCAGGTTGTTAGGTTTTTTCCTTTTTAAATAGTATTTACTGAAGTCTGTTTCTTACAAACAATAAATCTGTATTTACATGTGAATGAATGTAAACGGTTTTTATTTGTCTTATTTCACCGAGATGACTGAGTTATGCAAATTAAGAGTTGGTTGTAGAGCATAATGGAAAAGGGAAATTTAAATGTTGATGTGTTGAACGATGGATGTTTTGAGGTTCCATTAATCTCCACTCACTCCTAACACGATCTGGAACTTCCTGCTTAAAATACTGGTCTTCAGAAGTCAAATCAAATGGAATATTCCTCTGAATTTCTTAAATTATTTAATTAATTCAAATGATCTAAATGTGGATTTGTAATGTGGTGATGACTAGCCTGTGATAATGGTTGATATAATCAAAATCATCTCTGTCACAAACCATGATCTTCCTCAGTGACATCATAGATGTTTAACACATTCCGGAATTTGGTCATTCTATCCTACTTGAGATATTGATTTCATTTCTGAACTTCAAAGGCAGATCTGAGTAATCTGGGACCCTTGAGATCATGGGAAGTTCTACAATCAATGACATCTCTGTGACTGAGAATAGGTACGTCATTTATCATACGTAGACGTAGTAGCTTATAATAAATATGCCGTGGCATGCCACTAACTAATTAGCTTTGCAGCTGAGGGATATTTCATGTTGCCACGTTGATTATTTGTTGCACATCTGATCTCAGGCTTTCAGAAGGAGACCGGCATAAACACAATGGAGCTCAGGTACACTGAATGTAAAAACCAGTTCTCTGATGAGAATGCATAGCAAGTGGGTGTATCATTAGGGTGGTATCTTCTTTTGACCCACTGTCTCTCATGACGTGAGTGAACTAATGAGAAGAAACCTTTTGGTTCTGCTCGCCTCTCCTCCTTGTGACATGGCAGCCTGCCAATGGGGCAGCCAAGACCAGCGAGCCGTCGCACGTGGGCGAGAAGGGGGTCCGCGTGGAGGAGCAGATCAACAACGAGCACCTCCGCCGCATCGAACGCATGTTCCACGAGGCCGACACGGATGGAGGAGGAGGCCAGTCAAACCCCACCACCACCATCACCACCACTTTATACGAGTGTTTTTATTCTGCCATAGTCTCCCAGGAACTACTGTGCTTCTTTTTTTTTTTAAGATATTGAATTAATACACATTATTTTTTTCAACAAAGGAGCCTCAAGAAAAAAGGGCTGCATAATGAGGCCTGTCTAAGATCCTTAGTGTTCTCATTATTTTCCATTTTCCATTATTTTCCGCTCCTCGCTCTATCTCATTCTCTCGCTCTTTTCTTTCTCTTGCTATTTCTATACCTCTGTCTTCCCTGGTGTGTCGTTCTTTCTTCATGTTGCTTTAAAAAAAAATCTTCTATTAGGTTTGGATATGGAGGAATTTCGAGAAGCAATGACGAAGATCATGGGTGTGGTTGAAGAGGAGGACGTGGACATCCTCTTCATGAAAGTGGACACAAACTGTGATGGCACTGTAGATTGGGTGGGTGTCTGCTTCAATGGCATCAGCTGTTACATATCACTGCAGACTCTCTTGCTCTCTCTGTCTCTCTTTCTCGCTTTGAGAATGAGGGAATGTGTGTGAGGGTTAGGGGTTAGGGTAGTATCCAAGCTTGACTGTGCATGTCGCAGAACATCGGCACGTGCCCCTCCACCCATCCCCAGGTCGCAGAGAGCAGAGACTGAGTCAAACGCCCAGCTGCCCAGCACATTCATTATTTATGACAGGCCTTTGCTAATGCCTCCACCCACCCCCTTTCTTAGAGAGAGCCGTAGACCAAAGGGGCTGTGCCCTGAGATAAGAGAGCGGAGGTTTTCCAAGAGAAATTAAGGGGTTTGCCTAGTCAAGAAGTGCAACCCCCAACATCTCTTTGAAATTGCATGACACAGATAGACAGACAGTAAGATTGAACAGGGTACCCATTAAGAGAAGGATGTGACCAATAGTGTGTTGATGATTATCTCAGTTTCCTTTAGGAAGTAATATACCCATTCATCTCATTTTAATGGGGTTTTAATTAATTTAGTTGTCATACACACAGCTGTCCTGGCTGTCCTGCTACAGTCCAAGAGAATGCTTTGCAATTCATATGTATAGCATCTTAACTCTCTACAGCCACAAAAATGAACAGTGATGAAATGTTGAAACTTGCTGAAATGGCTTATTTAGTACTATAAGACACACGAAAGGGTCGACTATCTCTTCACTGTAGTGTAATATAATATAGTATAGCATAGCAGTGAGCAGCTAAGTGCAGTATAATTTAGTGTAGTACAGCACAATACAATGTTGCGCAGCAGCCTCTGTTTATTAACTGTTTATTAATCCACCTTAGGACGAGTACCTGAACTACATGCTGCTGGAGTACCGAGAGAAAGACTCCCTGCAGAAGCAGAACAGACCCCTCTACTTCCCCAAGCCTCTGAAGGTGGTCCCTGTGTAAGTGTCCTCTCCGCTGGGGGAGGTGGCGTGTTGGACATGCTTCCCAGCCAGACTAAATATGTTATGTCTAGATATGAGGAGAATGATGCGGAGGATTTATGTGGGTTTGTTTTGTTGAACAGAAAGATGAATAGATGGGTTGAGAGAAAGCAGGGAAGATTGGAAGCATGGAGCGGGGTAGGAATGGGGATGGAATGATGAAGGATGGTTGGACAGATGGAGGAAGGGTGGGAAAGAGGGAATGGTGGTGCTGTAATGATTATCCTTTGTCTGGGACATGCTGGGAATACAGGTTCCAGGAGAGATGAGATAGGGTTTATGGATCCTCTGGTCGCGGACTGGTTACCCTACCCACCTTAATTACCTCTTAGTCTCTTAATTTCTCTTCCTTTTTTAGTTTTACTTCCAGTTTAGAGAAAGCAAAAAATCCCTTGCTCTCAAATATGAAACGTAAAAGTGTTTTAGATTGCTGAAGATATTTCCAGATTTGTGTACAGGGACATATCCGTTAACTTCTGTCCGTGTGTGTCACAAACGTTTTGCTCTCTCTGTCAGTGATAATGATTCACTACCCTTCTTTTCCACAGTCTATCTGTATGTAGACGTGTGTGTGTGTATGTGTGTGTGTGCGTGTGTGCATAACCACACTAATTCCCCGCCACACACAAGATGACACATGCCCTGACTGTGCACTTAATCACTCAGTAATGGCTGCAGACTGCAGTCAGCTTTTCAGGAAGCTTGACTCTCTGAGACAGGAGGCACTGTGAATTCAGATCAGATCTCACCAGTAGCATATAACCCTCTGGGCAGAGGATGTGCAAAGAAATACACGCCACACATTGCATGTAAACATGAATGTTCACATTTTTTGATAGTGTTGTGATGGCATGGTCAACTTTATTCTGTGTGATTCCATTGTTAAAACATAATCTGCAAATCAGTCTATAATGCTCTATTGTAAAACCATACACTGTATTTTTTTTATCTGGAATTGACATACTTTCCTATAAAAACTGACCAAATAAAAATAGATTTCACTCATGTATTCAGATCCCCTTTTGTGAAATGTATGTTCACGCGTTAGCTTCTTCAGTGCTGAGATGGATGAGTGTGATCATGTGTTATTGTAAGTGTGGGTTGTGTGTGTGCAGATATGTACTTGGTATGTTATAGTGCGTGTGTTTGTGTTTTGTGGGTACGTGTGTGTTCAGTGCCCACTGTGAGCCCATTGTGAGGATCCAGTTCCACCCATACCAGGCTCCACAGGCCGACAAAAAGGTGGGGGAGGAAGGGGCGGTGCCTAAGACACGCATGCAGCTGGGCCGCTACCTGACCGTTAGCCGTGATGGCATCCTCAACTACTATAGCGAGAGGTTTAAGCTCACCCGCACCATCAATGTCAGTCCCCTGAGTGTGTGTGTGTGTGTGTGTGTGTGTGTGTGTGTATCTGTGTATCTGTGTGCGGTCGCAACTTTGTGGTTTGGGGTATTTGTATGCCTGTGATAAGATATGTATCTACTAAAAGACCAAAAAAAATGATATGTTATGTTCATTTGCTTCCATATAACCTGCTAAGAAGAAGACACTACTGAATGGCTCCGTTTTCCCAGATGCTCAGCTCCTGTTAGCACCCACAATGCTGCATCCATTCCTGCCCAATAGTTACCCAGCTTTCTTTTAGTGCCAATGCCCCAATGCCTGACTGGATTAGGACATCTGCCACGTAGATAAATCACCACTGCTAGTGCTAAGCTAAGCTCTAGGGGACAGTGTGTGGCAGAGACAGCCCCTGCTGCTGGACAGACACAGGCCACTGTGACAGCTGTTCCGGCAGGATGCTTGTGCTGGGCCAGCCCTTTCTGCTGCTGCTCCCCACTGTAGTTTGGCCACTAGCAGGCTGCCAAAGGCTCAAATTCTCTGGTCTCGTAGCTGTTTAAAGATCAGTGAAGGAGTGCACCCGGGACAAGGGTGTCAGCTGGATAAACACATTAAGCGCCACTGAATCAACAATTTAAGCTCGCTGCATGAACCGCCCAATTGAAATTGAGTGATCAAATTAGTTTAAGTGGCATTTTTTGTTCAAATAAATGCTATTGAGTAAAATAGGAAATACTGCATGATGATGGAGGGGGCAAGTGCGTAGTGCTGTTTTAAGTGTGTGATTTGAACATCAGCTTCTGTGTGCTGAATTTGAGTCCTTCTGGTGGATTTTTCTGGAAATGAATGTCCTTTAAGTACTGCATCTCTCTCTCTCTCTCTATCTGACTTTCTCTCTCTCTCCTATCAGTTGGAGCACCTGAAGCGCACCAAGCTTACTTCTCCTTCACAGAAGATCTGGGTGACTGACATGATCTGCCTCAGCAACCTAAACCTGCTGGCCCTGGCCTCCACAGGAAGAGACGTGGGTGTGTGTGCAACTCACTTCATTTTCATCAAGTATTAAGCCAGTGCGTTCTCTAGCATGATTTTAAGACCCCTTATAACATGTTCAAAAAGCACGATTTGTGTCAGAGGTAGTGTTACAAGAGCAGCTGATACATATTGTGTGTGTGTGTGTGTGTGTCTTCTCAGAATTCTTTGACATCAGCGCCAACAAATGTGACATTGTGTTCTCGCTCACTGGCCTAGAGGGATATGTGGTAGTCATGGACTACTGGTGAGTCGTGTGATTCCAAACACCAACAAAATGGGAGGAGAAGGCTTTAAAATGTCAGTAATATAGTGTAACATTGTACTGTGAATCAACATTCTCCTATACAAATCATTTTGGAGGATTTCTGCATTATTCTGGAGCTCCAGCCCTGGGGCTGTAGAGGACATGTGCTGTCTTTCAGTGTGGTGCTGGGTCATCTCTGCCCTATAGGACGGATGGAACCAAAGGAGTATTTAGTTTGGGAGATGTGGATGGTGCCATCTCAGTGTTTATCTCACATAATGTTCTCCAAAACGGGCTTTTCAACAGTGGCGTCATTAAATCCATAAAACCAGGTACTTTATATGTTCTATGTGAGCTTTCATGTGTGTATGTGTGTATTTATGTTAGCATGATACATGTGTGAGTGTCCACACTTGTGTGTGAGTGTGTGTGTCTGTGTGTGTGTGTTTGCTTGCCTGTGCATGTGTATTTGTGTGTGAGAACGTGTTCATGTAGAAATGCAATTGTAAATGCACTGAGGTCTGTTCTCAATTATTTTAGGGGGGCGGACTCGCCTAGCTTTCCCAGCGCTGCTTAAAAACACCTCTAAGTACTTCCTCTGCTTTAAAGTGGTGAGAGAGCTTCCAGTCTGTCACTCAATCTATATCTCTATGTAGATAATATTCATTACATTATTCTTGATAAGGTAAGAAAATCCATTAGCAGAGCATTTCATCTCTTCTGTGCATTATGTGTGTATATGAATGTTTATGTTTTTGCAGATAGACCAGAAAGGCCAGTGTGTGAGAGAGGAAGAGTGTAGCGCATCGGCTCTCAGTTTGCTCATATTTTTGTGCTGCTGAATTCTGCCCTCTTGACTGTTTTTGCTTCCTCCAGTCCAGACTTTGTGTCCCTCCATAACTGTGTCTTTCATAGTAATATATCTCCATTTCTGACACAATGTCTCCACTGTCTCTTGCTTCCCATTCATTTCCATTTTCTTCTCTCTCTCTCTCTCTCTCTCACACTCTCTCTTCCTCTGCCTCTACTTATCCATTCCTCTGGTTCGTCTTGGTTGCAGACCTTGCACAGCACATGGTGCCATCAGATCCGCTTCTTCCCGGAACTGAACGTTGTCGCCACCTGCTGTGCCTCTGACCAAACTGCCATGGTGTTGACCAGCATTCCCCACTCACACAAGGCTAAAGTCTAGTAGGTCGCTATGCCTCCTCAGTCTAGTTATCCTCACATTGCTTGCTACATAACATCCAGTAAGAGTGTTTCTGGTTCACCCAAACACAAGCATCATGAAATAAGTGTAACTGTGTGGGGGTTGTGTAAATTAATATAGCAACAAATCTGCAGTTCACTTGTATGTGCTGTCACTAGCTGCTGTCATGGAAAAAAAACAGTTGTCCTGTCAGCACTGAATGAAATAGTCCCAACACAGTTAATGAATTAATTATTTCCATGTAATGTTGACATACACTCTCACTTGTTTTTATTCCTCAGCAACACTGCCTTTCAGCTAAGGAAAGGGATCCTGTGTTTTGATTACTCTGCAGATTTTAACATCATAGGTAAGTCATTCTGTAGAGCCGCATGAGAATGGAAAGTGTGTGTTTGCCATATGTAACTGGTAGTCATGTCCCTCAGTGACTGGAGGCTTTGACCGGATTGTGAGGGTGTGGAACCCCTACGTCACCAACTGTGCCACCTGCCAGATGAAGGGTCACTCCACGGCTGTCACTCATATTTCTGTCAACAGCGAACTCAACAAGATCATCAGCATCTCCAAAGACAAGGTGAAACTCAGTTATCCCTTTAATGAGACATATGAGAGAAGACCAAAGTGATGATCAAGATAGTAAGGGCTCTCAGATATTAAAGTCCTATTCTGTAAAGTCATGTCAAATTATTCTGTGAGTTTTAGACTCAGCCACTGTAAAAATCATCAATTTTGGATTTATTAGACAGTATTTGATAGATAATCAAATCAGACACACAGATCTTTATGTTTACGGTGTTCTTGTTTTTGTCCCCAGAATGTCCGCGTGTGGGACCTGCAGGACTGTGCCTGCCTGCAGAACATCCACTCTAGAAACATGCCCTTGGGCCGATTCCCCATCTTCAGCGTCCATTACAACCAGGACACCCACACACTAGTGATGGGCACCTTTCTGGTGGGTAAACATTCAACCTGAAATTACATGTCACTATGACAATATGCTGTTGTATTTCCTATGTGTTTATGTTTTCAAACAGTTAGGGGTTCTCCATGGAGTGGTAGATGATGTGGATACACTTGAACAATACAACCTGAAGACGTCCCATGAGCATCCTCTGTGTACCGCTGTCTACAACTCCAACTTTAAACAGGTCAGAGGCTCTAATTTAGTCCTCCACGTTCCTGTATTATGGCCAGATCCATGTTTAAATACACAAGACTGATGATTCAGGTCACACACTGCCATTACCAGAACCAAGCAAATCCAGACTCCAGGTAACAAAGGTATTCAATCAAAGTCCTTCAAATCTGCTAGGTATTCCTATACAAGATAATCCTACAGGATTTTTCACAAGGACAACGGGATTACAGTAATCCGAAGGCATGAAAATTACAGTGATACTGGTCTCTGGGTTAGGGGAAATTTGATGTTATATGTAATGGACATGACACATGAAGTTGTAGTTGAGGATTTGTCTGACCTTTGTATGACCTCCCGAGGTACCAGCAGAACGTAAAACAAATTACTTATTCAAATACAAAATGTTGTGTATACTGCTCGGACTGTTTATTTAACCCACTCTGTTTAGCCGGAAACGTGAAATAAAATAAAAAATAAAACAACAAGTACAGCAACACATTAGATTACGTGTAATCTGACCTTTCGACCTGTCTGTGTCTAGGTGGTGAGTGGCTGTCATAATGGCATTGTTAGTGTGTGGGATATCTTGACCGGTGAGAAGGTCATGCAGTTCCAGACGTCCCCAGAGAAATCTGCGGAGGTGACTGCTATGTCGATTGATGGGAACAAGAGACGCCTCATCACCGGTTCTAAAGATGGAGTGATCCGACTGTGGAACTACAACAACGGAGCCTTGCTGCTCACACTCCCTGTGCTGCACGAAAATGAGGTCCTACGCCACACTAACACAGATCCATTCCTACTGATACCAACCCTCCAGTTTGTTTGTACCGGAGCGCTCTGTTGGTCATAGTGGAGATAGTGAGAGTGAAAACCAATAGATACTTGTGGATCTTTGTGGTTCCCAGCACAACTATTCAACTTAACTTAACTAAAGGAAAAACACACGGTGCCTCATTTATTGTATTTGTCATCTCAGAGAAATCAACTGCCTGACTACTCTCACCTGTTACAAATAGAACACAAATCGTTCATAAGAAGTATAAAGACAGTGTTGTTGACCATGTTAGATATTATGGACCATTTAGTTTACTTTGTGCCCTTTCTGTTATGGTCCCCCCAGGTGACAGGGATCCTATACATTAACCAAAGGATCTATGTGTCTGGGTGGAGCAAGAAAGTCATGTGGTATCTGTGAGTAAATGCATTCTTTCTGGGCTCCTTTAAAACGTAAAATTGGCAAATAATTCAAATAATTATTGTTTCCCTTGTACGTCGCTTTGGACAAAAGCGTCTGCTAAATTACTAAATGTAAATGTAAAATAATAAATCTTATTACAGATAAAATACTACAGTATAGTTTCTTCAGAATCATCTTTTAACTGTTAAAAATACTATACCATGAACATATGTTGTTGCTTATAACCAAGTGTATGCTGTCTTGACCTATGGGGCACTCTTACTAACTGTCTTTAGCACCTCTCTTGGGATAAAACAAGGTCCTTTGCTGTGCTCCAGGCAATCACACAATGCAATCTTGGGTTGGGATAACCTAATACAAACACAACAAAACAAAACAAAAAGGGGGGGGCGGGGTGGAGATGAAAAAGGGTAGAAGTTGTAATCTAAAGGCCGAAATATACTTCTACGACCCTGTTACTCCGTGGTCACGCAGTTGCCTCGATGGACTCGTTTTCATTTATTTCATTTATGGTTCTCCGACGGTTGTGGGTGTTGCAAAGCAATACAAAAAAAAAAAGATGGCGGTGGACCAAACTCCGTAGATGGTCGTATTTGTACATAAAAGTTGATTTTTTTTTAAAGTTACCGAAAAATAGAAACTGTGCAATGTAAAAACCCTGTTATTGTAACTGAAAAATGTCTGAGCCAGCTATCTAATGTTGGCATACTACTACCCACAAGGTAAACAGCGATGTATTGACGGATTGACAGAGTCGGATAGTTAAAAAATTTGGGAGGTGCACGTCAGGCCATGGAGAGGTGCTCGGAGAGGGTTTGCAATGTCGGAGAGGGCTCTCCGTGTCTCCGTAAACGGACGACCATAAATCAGCCTTAACTCACTGCCTCTGGTCTAGTGCTTGGATATAAGGTAATGTTCACAATGGTAAACAAATGCGATGTAATGGAGTTTGTCCTCTACAGAGATGTGAAAGAGGACATGGAGATGGAGTACCGTGTGTGGAACCAGTATCACACTGAAGACATCTACTCCATGGATGCCCATGGCAATAAGATGTTAGTAACTGCCTCATACAGTGGTGACATCATTGTCTGGAACATCGACTCCGGACGAGCCTTCTGTCGCTTTAATGCTTCTGAGAGCCCTCGACCACTGATGCCAAAACGGGTGAGAGGTCAACACTGAATCTATCCACCATTTTGAACTCAGCAACTTTAACTTATCTCTTTCCATACCATTGGTATTATATTTAAAACACTTACAATGCGTTACATTTCCTAACAGACATTTGTAACCAGATCCCTGACAGGACAGTATAAGTACACATTAACTCTGTAGGTAATGAGCCTTTGATCTTTGTGAGTAATTTTAATACTGTGATTCAGACTGTTTAGGCTGCTGGTACTATGCCCCCTTTCTTCCATGGCTCTGGCTTCTGTTGTCATCTATCTGCAGGTGATTGCCGACAGCAGTAGCTTTGAGGCCTATGAGGCCTGTGAGTCTTGCCCGTCATTACTGAGTAGGAATGATGAAGAGGATAACATGGAAGGACCTGAGGGCTTCAGTGAAACCCACCTCCACAACCCTTCTCCCCAGGCAGGGCGGTCAAGCACCAGCCAGATTGAGATCCCACAGGTCAGTGATGATAGGACCCAAGCCCTCATGTGTAAAAGTTATACTCACATTGTGAACTGCAGTCTTTCAACCTTCATTTACACTTTATTACCTTCATGTCTAATTAGCATATCTACTTATGTGCAGTTAGGAGTTAGCATTAATACAATGGTTCATTTTTGTCTTCCAGAGTGATTTTCTGCCTGTCTGAAACCTTCATACAATCTTTTTGCATATACAAAACCACTGCCTTGTGATTTATTACAAACGATAAGTTCTCTGAGGGCTGTTGCAGATGTTTTACTTCAACTACATTTATTTCTATGACAGGAATTCAAAAAGGATGTGGAGAATAAGTCCACTAAGTCACCTGGACCAAATCCAAAGGAGAGGAAAGCTAAGCCAGAACCCATTGGTGATGAGGAGCTGGAGAAGCCTAGACTTGCTGTGGAGAAGGTCTCAGACTCAGTCATTCAGACTTCATGACACACACACACACACACACACACACACACACGTCTAAATGTGACACTTCCAGCAGTGTTAGCTTCAAGCACCTATAGCTGATATCTGATATCTCTCCTACCTATCAGGCTCTCTTCTTGGGTACACGAGAGAGGAGTCTTGACACAGCCATCCTTTTGACCAGTGCTGCTGATGGCCACATCTACGCTTGGTCTATCCACCACCAGGGGGGGCTGCTGGGCAAGTTTAAAGCAGTGCACGGAGAGGATGTGTCCATTAGCTCCATGTCTACTGATCTCCAGGACCAGATGCTACTCACTGGGGACAGCAAGGGATACATCATGGTGAGCCAGTCTGGAGATCTGAGACCAGAGAGCTTAGATTAGACTACTTAAAGAGCTTAGACTGACGCTGTGTCTGTGTGACAGTGGATTTTGATGTGTGTATGATGGTGTTTCTTGGAAGATAATTCCTCAGTTGGGGGTGGCATGTAAACCATATGTAAATTATTACTTCTGTGATATTTGCATTTGACAGTTTGCCTTTCACCTACATAAATGGCTACTCCCAGAGTGGTAATGCTTTTTTTAATGTAAGGGCAGTAATATAAGTGTTGTGTTTAAGTGTTGTCAAGCTTGCCTAAGTTGGACATGTTAGTGCAAAAACAAAGCAAACAATAAAAACTGAAACTGGCAAGTCTTAAATGTATTTTTCTAACACTGTGGGCCTTTCTACTGATGTCCCTCATGCACACACTCTCCCTGTCACCAGCTCTGGGACATTGGGAAGTACTGCTACTGCATGCAAGGGGGACAGGAGGCCCCAGCCCAACAGAAAGGAACCATTAAACTACACAGCCTTATCCCCAAGTACTGCAAGCTGGACGGGCCACGGAAGATTGTGCCACAGGATGTAACAGAAGTAAGGCTGGGAGGAGCGGAGTGGGAGTGGAAGAATGCTTTAAAGCTCACTACTATGCTTGCCTCATTTGAATGCACAGTTCTGTCGTTAGTCAGAACATTCTTAAATAGCTCTCTTTTCATATCTGATAGTCATATTGACATATTTCTGTTTCTGTGTCTGTTTGTCAGTCTATGTTATCTACACAGTATGTGAATTTGTGTGCTCATACATGGATGTGTCTGCATTTTCACCTCAGGAGGTGATTGATGGATGGGCCATATCCCTGGTCCCACCCCGTCTGCTGAGCTCCTGGCGTGGTCACGTGAAGAGCGTCGTCAGTCTTGATTATGTGGAGCGTTTCCGTCTCATCGTCACGGCAAGCCTTGACTGTAACGTACGCGTGTGGACCATCAAAGGAGGCTACGTGGGTGAGTGTTCTGAGAATAGCAACTCAGTGTGAATATATCATAAAGTCTGAAACACAGTTCATGACTGGGCAACCTGAGTGTGTGTTCAGGTAGAGAAGTGCTGAAGCTAGTAGATTAAATGAATGTTTTATCCTATTCATTGTCAATGTTTGTCACTGTGAAACTACTTCAATGTGTATAAAAAGAATGAGCCCAAGGTAATCTGAACTGCACTGGTTGATGCCTTTCAGGTACGTTTGGGCAGGCAACCTGGTGTGTGAGAGACCGTAAGGATTTCCCCTCGGATGTGCCCATAGATCTCCGCAGGGTAGGGTCCTCCCAGACACTGAAGGTGCTCAATCAAGGCATGAGACCACACTGGAAGTAAGTTTCGGTGGGAACGAGTGAGAAAGAACTAAAAAAAGAAAATATAGCCTAAATATGATTCTCTGTATCTATTATCCCATTACCACTTAAGTGTCCTTGGTGAAGTTTGTCAGTTCTCATGTTTGCTCATGTGCAAGCCACAATATATGTAAACAATGCCGAATATAGCCCCTAATCTTAGCTATCCCTCATTTTCCATTCAACCCTATTTGTAGTTATGCCCGGCGTATTTTGTACGCCCTCAATTTGCAACGGAAGCAAGCCTCCTCCATGTCCAGTGCAGCAGATCACCTGCCGGAGCTGGTGGGCAGTGACCCGCGCATTACCAATTACACTGATGAGCAGATTGAAGTGACCTGGGATAAATGGGCTTTGAAGGGCAAGCAGGTTTGTACATGCCTCCATTTAGGAACATACAGCTAAAAAATGTAGCAGATGTAAGCAAATAGAGTTAAATGTAAGCATTGTAAATGTCAAAGGAAATGTTAGAAAATTATGTTGTTTTAAGGCAGTTTTCAGTACACATGTACAGCCACTTTGTTGTACGTTATGTTGCTAAGCAATTCTGTTCATTGATGTTTCTTTGTATCACCTGCCCATTTATTGACAACAATTTACTCAGAGCACACAACCAGTTTCCCCTGAGGGTAGTGCTATTCTCCAATTGGCCAATGAGAATAAATCTTAATTTTTCTATGATAGAGTTCTCTGTGTTGTAGTTCACTGTCTAATGTCAGTGTGCAACAGATGTAATGGCCCAAAATCTGAATTCTGTTGACTAACATTCCTTCCTCTTGTGGGCAGCAAGGTCTCACAAATAACACAGTATCTTTTTTTTGTAGAAGAGCTGCATTCTGGGAGAGTCTTACAAACAGAAAGTGAGGCATTATTTACCCACCTTCCCCCCTAATCTGCAATCTACCTACAGCAGCCGTGAGCAGGTATGTCATAGTTCAAAGCTTTCACCTCAGATGTCCAAATGGACAAAGTTCTATATTGTGTTTTACTAAGTATGGATGATTGTGTATCTAAGGTATTAAGCTATGGAATTCAGGCAGTTATTCCTTCGACAAATTCATAATGGTAATGTTGTTCTGGCTTATGTATGGTTTAAATCTGGTTTATGTACCCGTAGGTTGAAACTAATGTTTGTGAGTCTCGCTCACTCTCTCTCTCTTTCTTTTTTTTCTCTCTCTCTGTTTATGTGTGAGCCAAACTAACTGCCATATTATACTGTTTCTTTGCCATTTCTGTAGCTAAGAGTTTACAAGGCAATGCATATGAAAAGCCTCCTACCCATAATTCAGCCTCCGGTGCCTGATCTGCTAAAGGAACAGCTGCAGAAGACCCAAGAGGGTGCAGATGCCACCAAGCAAGTCAAGCCAAAGAGGCGCACTCCTATGCGCTTTCTGGCTGCCAGCAATGCTGTAGTCAAAAGACACCGTATTGTGAGCCAACTTCAAAGAAAATGAGTCTGTTACCTGGAGGCACATAGCCTGAAATTAACAAATGTACAAAGCATTTCTATAATATACACTTCAGTACATCCAAAATATTTGTTTATTGAGATTATTGTTTTGCCTTGGTTGCATTTACTCTCACTGTGAAAATGTACCTCTACAGTAGCTGATTTAAAAAGTGGCTGTCCCTCTTACAGCTAAGAGGCCACTATTTGGCCATCTTGGCCCTTGACCTTGTTACCATGACCGCAAACCATATAATCAGTAGGGGGTTGCATCGAGGTACATTTAGCAAAGCTGTATCGAGGTACATTTAATTATAAGTGTGCAACTTCAGAATGGGGAAACATCGATACAACAGAACAGAATCCATTCACTATTCTAATAGTCACCATCCGAGGGGAGGAGGTGGAGGCGGTGGACAACTACAAGTTCCTGGGTGTACATATTAACAACAAACTGGACTGGACTGACAACACTGAGGCCCTTTACAGGAAGGGGCAGAGCAACTTTACTTCCTGAGGCGTCAGGTCCTTTAAAGTATGCAATAGGCTGCTGCAGATGTTCTACCAGTCTGTAGTAGCCAGTGTCCTCTTATTTGGCGTGGTGTGTTGGGGGGGGGGGGGTAACATCAACACAAGGGATGCAAACAAGATAAACAAGCTGGTAAAGAAGGCCTGCTGCGTGGTGGGAATAAAACTGGACAACCTGGAGGCAGTTGCGGAGGAGAGGACGAGGAGGAAGCTGTCCCTCCTCGGCACACCACAAAGCGCCTTGGCCAGTCCTTTGTGCCAGTAGCCATCAGACTCCACAACCAACACAACCGAACGTAGGTTTTATGTAATGTACGCCAGCGGAGTTGTGCTATGTTGTCTATTTTTTTATCTATTTATTTTATTCTTATTCAAATTTTTAATAATTTATTTTTGATGTTATGTATATAGATACTTGATTCCTATTCCTACTACCTTGCTGCTATGACACCTGAATTTCCCTCACGGGATTAATACAAGTTTATCTATCTATCTATCTATCTAATGCAGCCCTACAACATGTTTAGTCTTTCATAAAACAGGTATTGTATATATAATGTCACATTTTGTGTTTTAGTACTTGTACTGTGTGACTGTACCAAAATTGTGACTGAACACCGAAAAGGATTATTAAAATGACCAATAACCCTCCTCTGGTGTTCCTCTACGGTCATCTAAGAAGCTGCACCACACCCATGTCTTCTCACTGCATGTGCAGCTCCTTTTCCCCCTTGAAAGGAAGCATTGGAGCCATTGTCTCATTTTCTGGGGGTGATTGTGTGACTGAGGGCGATTGTGATCCGGTGGTTTCTGAAGGCTGTTATGACACCAGATAGCTCTTGGGCTACAGTAAATGACTGTGTGTCTGACACAGCCTGGCACTGTCTTGTTTTTCAGTAGAATGTTTCATGTATGCTTTGTCTGTTCGGCTGAGAATTAACTAAACAATCCCTCCATGACGACTACATTTTAATGTACGGTACACTATCCCCCATAACTACTATCCAATTTGTTCAGGCCCTATATGTGCCTAACGTGTCTGTGGTTGTGATCAAACATAAAACCCCAAAGAACAACTGTAACCCAAAAGAAACCGCTTCCCCAAGTTCACAGACGTGTGTATGCTACTCGTACTGTCACATGCAAAATAGACAGTTTCGTCATCTTCATTTTCTCAGCCGATTGGTTACCTTTTCGCCCATCAGGGGCTACTGTTTGCTCACGGTCACGGAGGAAAAAATAGGAGGGACAAGCATGCAAAGCCTCGTCTCTCTGTCCGTGGCTGCAGCACGTCGTTGTCTTGCATTCAAGGCAGAGGGAAGAGGACACAGCAGCATTTAAGCTTTCAGAGTAAAATAGGTCTACTCTGGGGGCTGATGGTGTTCTTGGCGCACAGTGTTAGATACTTGCAGTAAAACTAAAAAAGGTGAGACTTTAATCGAAAGCATGGTTTCGCTTACGGCCTGATCTCGCGCGTTCTGACAGTCGAAGGCTAGCCACAACACAGGGCTCGTAACTGCTGGTAACTGGCTTGCTAATAGATGTTCAATACTATTGTATGGCCCGTAAACCATTTATTTGCAGCTACTGACTAGTTGACGAGCTATATCTGTAACGCTAACAGTCATGGAATTATGACGAGGAAGGTTAAACCAGATTCAATCAAACAATTTGAGAGTAAGGCTAGATAAGTTAGCTGACATGTATCAGTTCCTCGCTAGTTAACTGTTAGCTATATGGCTAGCCTTTTTTTATTAAGTACCAGTCAAATATGCTAATTGACGTGTTTTGAATCAAGAGCAGAATAGAGTGTCAGTTGACAAACCAAGCTGAATCATCAAACACTGCAGGAAATGTAATGTTACCCAGTAATTACTCCCGCCAGCTTGCTCATAACAGTTTTTTTTACAGACTTGACAGTGGTGAACACTAGCTAGCTAAGCAAGTCAAGATGATTCCAGACAAAGCGCCAAGGGAGGACGTATATCATGCTGGTGGCGATTTGAAGAAAGAGGCCCATATACCCAGCTTTGAGAAATACAAGGAAATGTATATGAAATCGATTGAGAACCCTGACGGTAAGTAGCCTCTATTTTCCTAAAAGTGAGGCAGCTGGCGTCTCCTCTGTGGGTTGTTATCTGCGACCAAGCTAGCTTCTCCTTCGCGAGGTAACTTGAGTTGGAGTGGTTGGCATTCTTAATTTTCATTAATTTGCACACCTGGGTGTTATAATAATGGTTATCATGCGGTGCTTATTCACCTGACGTTACAAATGCGGTGTTCTGTAATGGAGATGGATCATTTTCCAGCGATAACTATTGTGCACAAATGCACGTAAGTTGCCTTCACCGGTGGCAGTCTGCTTTGCGCCCTATGTATCAGTACATATGGTTTAACTCTGAAACATTTACCCGCTATTATTGGATGTTCGTCATCTGCAGGGTCTGAAAAATAGCGTTCCGTTTTTAAATAGCATGTGATGGCGCCTCTCTGTCTATTTTTAAAACGGTCTGTCAAATGGAGCTTTGTTGTTGTTTAGACTTTCATTGTCAACGTGCAGCTCTCGTGTGTGATGATCCACGTCCTTAGGCCTACACTTACTCTATTTCACTGAAACTGTGCCTAGGGACCTATAGTCCATTTAAAGCATTGACTAGCTTGTATGAGTGAAATACTGACCCCCCCCCCCCCCCCCCCCCCCCCATGGTTGCAAGTACGAAACTCTATAAATACTCCTGCTATTATGTTTGACTTTGATGTAGTGTGACAGAGCAAATCGTTTTGAGTAAAAGGCCAGTGTTAATAACTAATTAGTGTTCCTATAAGCTCTGAGAAGATCTTTTGTAGATTCATGTAATGAGTATTGTATATGGTCGTTGACTTAAAGATACAATTCTTTCCTCTGTAGAGTTTTGGGGAGACATTTCCAAAGATTTCTTCTGGAAAACGAAGCACACAGGGCAATTCATGGACTACAACTTCGATGTCACCAAGGGTGAGATCTTCGTCAAGTGCATGGAAGGGGCCACCACCAACATCTGCTACAATGTGCTGGATCGCAACGTACATGAGAAGAAACTGGGGGACAACATTGCCTTCTACTGGTCAGTGTGTCTGTGTTTGACTGTTTGAGTGGTGTAAATATTTAAGGCATCTTGACCTTCATTTTATGGACTTTAGACTTGACTGAAGGTGTTGGCTCATTGTATTATGTTTAGAGCCACGTGCAAGCACTAGATCTTCCAATCTATGCACCAGCACACGCACCTTGCCACTCATTTCATTCTGAAATTACATCTTGGTCATCTAGGTTGTTAGGTTTGTTATGGTATAGCAAGTTGGTCACATATGAATACCTCACAGTTGATATGCTGGTCTGGAAAATAAGGGCTAGATGTTTTTCCCATATACCATACAAGACATTTCACTGCACATTGCAGTCTGGAATTGCTCAATTTCTTCTTCACTACACTAACTCTAACGTCAAATGAAAATGATTAATTTTAATACAAACTCACTGTGCAAGCCTGAAGCAGAGCCTGTTTAATCAATCGTACTAAATAAAGATGAGTGAAGTTATGTCATGTAGCCTATTTACCCCAACAGACACCAGGTCTTCACTGTATTATCAATGTAATGTCTAATAGAACAAATGTAATCGATTCATCTTTACCAACCACACTTCTCTTCACCATGGTTGTTGTTGCTGGATTTCAGATGTCAGTGCTTCCTTTTTGTCATCAACTGAACTACTATCTTCACCTCGCTGGTTGGCTGGTTAAAGAAATGTATTGGCCCCAACTCTTCTCACTTCAGTGTTTCTAGACTATAATCCCAGCAAAAGCTCTTCTGTTGAGATATAGCCTGACAGTCATCATTGCCTCCAGTATCCTCTCTGCCTGACCTGTGTGTGTGTGTGCTTGTGTCAGAGAGTGGGGGCTGCTCCTCCTCAAGCCTTTCAAGTTGCCGATCTGTCAAGTGTAAATTATATGTCCTTTTGGATAGGCTAGGTCCTGTCAGCCATTCCCATTGTCAACTTTAGTTCCCATCGTTGGACCTGTTCACTCTCATTTCCCTCATCCAGCTTGTGCCATCTCCACTGTGGATCTACTGTGTCCTTTCCCCCATTTAAGTTATCTGCATTAGTCTTAACGCTGACTTACAGAAGGCATTTATGGTTGTACTCTGCCCTAAGTCATATGACTATTCAACTAAGTTATCAGTTACACAACCTACTTGTTTCCTAAATGACATACCCATTGTTTGACATACTATGGGCAACAGTTGTGTAAATGAGGTTCTTTCAGGAAGTGAGGTCGGTTAAGGAGCATGCATTGCATGGCGGTACAGTGCTTTGCCATGGCGTATGATTTAAATGTTGGTTAGAGGCTACTCATAGTGAATCATCTGCTCATGTAAATTGACTGGGCCGGGTTGCGTCCTCTAGCCGCTGCACTGCTCTGATAGGCCGCACCTGAAAATGCATTACTGCTGATGGGCTTTCAAACTCAGTTCTGCCTCAGCACAGGCAGACAAAAGGTATGGATGTGTCTGCACCCATGCAGAAGTAACACAGAAATATCCTTAAGCCTTAGAGGCTTACTTACTCTTTGGCCTTGTGTGCACAGGGAACATTTCCCAAGCAGTTCAAGCTCTCGTGGTTTATCACAGAGAGATGGCCCATGCTTTGAAGTGTAAAGGCTTCCTGTGTCTTCATGGTAGATTTGTGCTGTCACCCCATGGCACCTCTTCACTGTTGTCAGCTGACTTGCAACTTGGGCGTTACCAGCCAAGTAGGCCTGCGTGTTTGTTGTATCTCTATGTGCAGGGATCCACATACAGAGATGTGTCAATAAGAACTACTACATTGCTGTCATGTCCACTGTGTCACATATTGCCTCCATCCCCTCCACAGAGAAAGTATGTTTGACTTTTATTGCAGCTTAAAAGGTGAAGGCAGGACACTTTTGGACTGCGTACAGAGCAGCATACAGGCTCGCACTTGTATCGGCCCCAGGATCAACAGGAGCAGTGCTGCTATGTAAACAGCAGCCTGATCTGGGCAGTGCGGGTTGGGCGGTACTGGGAGGTTGCTTTTGGGCACCATGACATTATTTCTCCTTCTCCTGTGTGTTTTGCATTTGCTCAGGGCTCAGGGCTTCATCGGATTGCACCATGACTCCTGACTTTAAATATGGCAGGGGGGAAAAGACCTGGCCTGAAAAGTTGAACTTGGTCTTAGTGGGCCTTGCTCTGTGTTGGAATGGAGCACGTGTTTGCTGCCCTGCTGCCTGAAATTACTGTTACAGCTGAGGTCCAACCTACCAAGGGAGACTTTGTGTGGGGGAAATTACGACATCCCCCCGTTGTCCCCTGTGGCTGCACAGGGCAGAAATGACTCCATCAAGACATCCGCTCTATGCAACAAGGTTCACTTTTTAGACCCATGCGCTGATGGAATGCTGCATGTTGATCTTGGCACAGGAGGTGGGGAGCAACAGTACCTGCATTTATCATTGCTTCTGCAGCCCTGTGCTATTTTTAGCATGTTAGCGTGGGGGTTTCGTGTTTGTGCACATCTGGACATGTATTGTCTCTGCGTTCAGGTCCTGGTGCTTGTAATGAGTATATATTAGGTCCATGTGTTTGGAAGTCATAATAATGGTAGGCAGTGCTAATCCCAC
Organism: Clupea harengus; assembly: GCF_900700415.2. Classification (NCBI taxonomy): domain Eukaryota; kingdom Metazoa; phylum Chordata; class Actinopteri; order Clupeiformes; family Clupeidae; genus Clupea; species Clupea harengus. Next base: position 9,198,855 of record NC_045155.1, on the reverse strand, counting down.
TGGATTTCCTCTGTTGTCCTGAATGCTCCTTATTTAAGATGTGGAGGATGGAGTTTGCTACCAAAGTTGGCTCCAGCTCTGTGTGTATGTTCAGCTGATTCTTTCTGAATATCTTTTACCATTGACGGGTGTTTTATAGAAATAGCCTACTTGTTTATGTTGCTTATTGTGAATCTTGTTCTGTACTACTCTGAAACTAAGAAACACAGTCTGACTCCGGGTATAACCTGTTCTCTCAGCTATGTGCCAAGAGCTGCACATTTTTTTTTGTCAAACGCAACTGGGAGCTTTCAGTTGAAAAGATTGCTACACCAGTGATGTTGCATAAGTCAGGCCTCTAAAAAGGCAAACGTAAATCATTGCTGTATTTATGAGCACTTCTTGGCCCAGTGGACACAACATACACACCGTTAAAATGTGATAAACTTTTTTATATGTCTGTCTGTAAGATCTACAATAGTTTTGGAGTGCTGTCAACACTTGTTTCAATCCCAGTCTGTTACTACTGAAATTAGACCATTCTGAAAACAGCCCTAATTGAATATTGGGTCTCAAAATAAGTATGTATTTTCATTGTCTGATGTAGTTGTGCATCTTTTCCAACAGGGAAGGGAATGAGCCAGGGGATGAGATGACCATAACATACAGGGAGCTTCTCCAGCGAGTCTGCAAGTTTGCCAATGTCCTGAAGTCACAAGGTACAACAGCTTCAGGACTGTGTGTGTGTGTGTGTGTGTGTGTGTGTGTGTGTGTGTGTGTGTGTGTGTGTGTGTGTGTGTGTGTGTGTGTGTGTGTGTGTGTGTGTGTGTGTGTGTGTGTGTGTGTGTGTGTGTGTGTGTGTGTGTGTGTGGCTGTATGTGCGTTTATATGGTGGCCTAATTTGTTGGTTTTACAACTTTTTACAATAAGCAACTAGGGTATTAGTACAACATGCTAAACATTACACCAATATACAACATACTACTGGTTTATTCAGTCATGTGTAGTGTTTGGTAAAATGATTGGCTCTGTATGTTAAATTTGTCAAATCCTTTTTTTCCTGTGTGAATGAAAGGGGTTTCTTTTTTCTCCCAATGACTGTCATGTCCCCCCCCCCCCCCCTCTCCTCCCACAGGTGTGAAGAAGGGGGACCGTGTGTCCATCTACATGCCCATGGTGGTGGAGCTGGTGGTGGCTATGCTGGCCTGTGCTCGCATCGGAGCCGTGCACTCCATCGTGGTGAGTGGCCTGTCAGCACTGTGGCTGGACTAGAGGGAATGGGGAAAGAAATGCGTTAGAAACACCAGCATGATGGTTGAACTTGACCTTTGCTGTGTCATGATGATTCTGCCACAGGGTTTTTATGGTATGACTTCATAAACTTGGTGTTTCATGGGTAATAGACATTTCCCATATCAGTGTGTAGATGCACTGACGTGTGTGCGTGTGTGTGTGTGTGTGTGTGTGTGTGTTTCTGCACGTTCAGTTTGCCGGCTTCTCGGCGGAATCCCTGTGCGAGAGGATCTTGGACTCGCAGTGTTCGTTGCTTATCACTGCTGGTAAGAAAACGAACTGAAAATGTGCCTGCTCAGATGGTTCATATTCCCTGAGATTATCCTTGCCTCTTTAACCTTGGTGTCAATTAGCTGATTTTCATTCCTTTGAAAAGGGAAAGGTCTGCAAACCACACTCCTCACCAGACTGTGGATTTGGAGTGCTACTAATCGGATTATGGTCAAAGCCCATTTAGTGAGGGGCTTTGGTTTTGACTAAAGGGGTGGTCAAGGTCCAGCGTTTCCTTAGCGCAGGCTGCCAGTATATTCAGGGACCTTAGATGATGTGTGTTGGAACTTTAGCAGCTGAATGTTTGTGATAGAAGTTGTAGTGCTTGTGTCACATTATTTCAGTGGCATACTGTACATGTTTTGGGCTTTATGAATAGTCATTCCTGTCCATGGCTATTTTGAGCCATTGTGAAAAGCACTCTGCACAGGAAATGCCTGTGCGTTCCGATTATTTGATTTGTCTGTTTTGAGTCCTTCTGTATTTAATTATGTTGTCTCTCGTGGTTCCCTGCCTGCCGCCCCCTCCGCCCCCAATCTCAGATGGCTTTTATAGAGGAGATAAGCTGATCAACCTGAAGGTGATCGCTGACGATGCACTGCAGAAGTGCAGGGACAAGTAAGACCCACGCAGACACCCTACTTACAGCCTCCCTAACACACACACACACACACACACATATATACACGTACACACACACACTCTCTCTCACACACACACACACACACACATACATGTACACACATACAGACGTGGACAAAATTGTTGGTACCCTTCCGTCAAAGGAAGAAAAAGCCACAATGGTCACTGAAATAACTTCAAACTGACAAAAGTAATAATAAATAAAAAAAATACTGAACATGAACTAATGAAAATCAGACATTGCTTTTGAATTGTGGTTCAACCGAATAATTAAAAAAAAAAAAACGAATTAAACTGGCCTGGACAAAAATGATGGTACCCCTAGAAAAGATTTAAAATAATTTGACCATAGAGACATGTTAAACTAAGGTGTGTCCTCTAATTAGCATTATAGGCTTCTTCAAACTTGTAATCAGTCAGTCTGCCTATTTAAAATGGTGAAAAGTAGTCACTGTGGTGTTTGGTATCATGGTGTGTACCACACTGAACATGGACCACAGAAAGCTAAGGACAGAGTTGTCTCAGGAGATTAGAAAGAAAATTATAGACAAGCATGTTAACGGTAAAGGCTATAAGACCATCTCCAAGCAGCTTGATATTCCTGTGACAACAGTTGCACATATTATTCAGAAGTTTAAGGTCCAGGGGACTGTAGCCAACCTCCCTGGACGTGGCTGCAAGAGGAAAATTGATGACAAATTGAAGAGACGCATAATACAAATGGTAACCAAAGTGCCCAGAACAACTTCCAAAGTACATCAGTGCCAGATTGCACCATCAGTCGCTGTTTGAGCCAAAGTCGACCGACAAGGACACCACTGTTGAAAGCAAATCATATAAAAGCGAAACTGGAATTTGCCAAAATGCATATTGACAAGCCACAGGGCTTCTGGGAGAATGTCCTTTGGACAGACGAGACAAAACTGGAGCTTGTCAGTTTCAAGTTATTTCAGTGACAATTGTGGGTTTTTCCTTCTTTAAATGAAGGGTACCAACAATTTTGTCCACGTCTGTATATACATGTACACACACACATACACCGTATGTATAGCATAGCCTATGTTGCACACACCCATGCATGCACACATAAAATGTCACTGAGTTTGTCAGATTAGTCTGCACGCCTTGGAGGATTGCCCATTTATTGCAAATCTCATTCATTGCCCCATCTCTCCTCACTGTGAATGTGTTACAATACTGCTGGAGTTTCTTAAAGGAAAATGTTATGCAAGTGGTTTGTGGTTAATGAGTGTTCTCTTTCACTCCCTCTCCCTCTCCCTCTCCCTCTCCCTCTCCCCCTCCCCTCCCCCTACACAGAGGTGTTCCTATTAAGAGGTGTATCATACTGAAGCATCTGTCTAAAGAGGAGGCCGCTGCCCCGGGCTCCCAGTCTCCTCCTGCCAAACGCCCCTGTCCTGACCTGCAGGTGAGGGCTAATCCTCCCCCCTCATCACCTGTTCCTCTGGTTCTTCAACAATGGCTTTTCACATTTTATTTCATCTATGCCCCAACTAACTACTATAACATCTTTATTTCTTCATGTGTACATTATTTTCGAGACCCTTTTCCCTGTCATGTTTTGTATCCAATAAGCTTGCAAGCCTCTTGTTCTCATCTTGTATGGTTTTGTACCAGTGCAGTAGAACCATAAATGACTGGTAACATTTAAGCTGAGGGGTTTGATGTCATAGACCCTTCATATGCTCACAGAAGCTTTCCCTGACACTGCTGGCCTTATGCGTGGTGGAGCATGTTCCACAGCAGTCTAGTGTCACTTGAAGGCTTGTGTCAGCATTCGAAATGGAGCTATGTGTTGGATCCTGCATTTTAAAGTGTTACCATGTACCCCTTTTTCTCCTTTTTTCAAATTTTACGTTGAAATAACCTTTCCATTAACCCCTTTTCTAGCAGGAGAAACAGAAAGAAAGAGTAAAGAGGGTCCGCCCCGTCCCCCAGGTATTTCACATAGACCACCCTGTGCTTAACTGTTTTCACTCACTCACTCTTTGTATATATCTCACCCTCAAGCACCCAAACACGCACACATCACCCCCACCCCCTCAAACACACACCCTCTTTTTTTTTTTTTTATCTCTATCACCCTCACGCTCACACCGTCTCTCTCACCCCTGGGTGTTGCGTTTCCTTCTCCGTCCTTTAACACCTGTCTTGTCTGCTTCTCAGCAGCCGTAGGGCGGGGAGGCTGTTTCCTGTCTCTTGCTCCTGCCACATGCTTACAACTGACAGGCTGACTGTCCTGTGTCCACTAACGGCCCATACCACTCATGACAATGTCACCGCTGGGAGGTCACTGTAGGCATACAAACCCCAAAATGTATCCCATAATGATGTCCTGCAAGCAAAAAATACTTTTGGTTTATTTCCCATTTTGTTTCTAGTGCTCATTGTTTAACATAGCTTAAACTGTACTTATCTTATATATGTTTTATACAGTATTTATATTTTAGTATAGTAGTTATATATAGTATATCAATTGTATGAATAGTACTTGTATTTATCTTCTTTTGATTATATATTGACCCCCAACCGTGACTGTTATTTTGTTGATCCGACTTCAACACATTGCAGCACTGGTCCGTGTTCCTGTCCAAAGCCTTTTTGAACCGTCCACCCCTGATACAAGTCCTCTCACTCAGTCAGAGCATTATGTAGTGAATGAGGGCTCCAGGCTCTTAAGTCAATGCTCTGTAAAACTGGCTTCGTTGTCTCATCGATTTGACCGCTCGCTGTGCAGTCGGTACAAGGTTGCGTCACTTGTACTTTTTCCTCTTGAGCTTCATTTAAATGAGACCGTCACTTAAATGAATTGCTGTTGAATGTCTTTCCGAGCTAGTGCACCTCTTGTACACTGCACAGGGCTGCATGAGGTAGCCTACGACGTTCTGTACTACATGTCTTCTTGCAGTAGTTAGTAGTCACCTGTTTCTGATCATCCCCCCCACCCTCCTCTTTGATCTGTTCTCAGCCCCTCATCCACATGTCATATTTAATCTCTCTTTTTTTCCCCCTGTCACCTTGAGTAGAATCAGATAGATCATGGGTGATCTAATCACTTTTCTCTCTCTGCATAGATGTAGTTGTCAGCTAGCACTGCTTTTGGATGTGGAGTTTATCTTCACAGGGTCTCTTGATAACTCACCGCGCTCGGCTCGACAGTTACAGAATTACCAGATGGGTGTCGAGTCCCAGAGCGCTTCCAGAACAGATCAAAAACATTTTTAACAAGTCTTGTGTTTTTTATTTATTTATTATTATTTATTTTTTAAACAAGTCTTGTGATCATGGAAAATGTGCATTCTCCGTACATTTTCTCAGCATATAAATACCTGCATGCACACTCACACACATTCGCTCACACAGACACACACACACACACACAGACACACACACACACACACACACACACACACACACACAGACACACAGACACAGACACAGACACAGACACAGACACAGACACAGACACAGACACAGACACAGACACAGACACAGACACAGACACAGACACAGACACAGACACAGACACAGACACAGACACAGACACAGACACAGACACAGACACAGACACAGACACAGACACAGACACAGACACAGACACAGACACAGACACAGACACAGACACAGACACAGACACAGACACAGACACAGACACACACAGGGTAATTCTGTGTGTGTGGAGATGTTGATGATGGTGTGTTCTGTGGTAAACTCGTGCCTCTGCGCTGCGCCCAGGTGCCATGGAACCCGGACGTGGACCGGTGCTGGCACACGCTGATGGACGGAGTGTCGGACGAGTGCGAGCCGGAGTGGTGCAACTCGGAGGACCCCCTCTTCATCCTCTACACCAGCGGCTCTACGGGGAAACCCAAGGTATTACTCCACCCTCATCCCAACACACACACACAAACACACACCCCATCTCCCTCCACGTAATGTTTCTCTTCCTCAAACCTGCAGTTCTAAGTAGCCCCCTCCTTCAGTTCAGCTCCTTTTATATGTGGCCGCTCCCTCCTTTTTTTCTTATCTTTTCTTCCGTATGTCTCCATTAATGGTTGCATTGTTATGGTTGTCATTCTTCCTCCATTGTTTTTTTTTCCCCTCCCCCTCCTGTGTTGTGTTTCCTGATCCAGTTTGTGTACCCTTTCTAATGCTCATGTAAGAGGCGTTTCACAGTCCTGGCTCCTCCATATTTTTCTCTGTCTCTTAGTTGACATCCTTCCTCCTCCCCGGCCAACTTTCACTTCTTCTAATGCAGTCTGTTTCATCCTCTGTGTTCTCTCTCTCTCTCTCTCTCTCTCTCTCTCTCTCTCTCTCTCTCTCTCTCTCTCTCAGGGAGTACTGCACACAGTGAGTGGGTATATGCTGTACACAGCCACCACCTTCAAGCTGGTGTTTGACTACCAGCCGTCAGACGTATACTGGTGCACAGCAGACATCGGCTGGATCACGGGTCACTCCTACATCACCTACGGCCCCCTGGCCAATGGGGCCACCAGTGTGCTGGTGAGGGAACACTGCCTAAATATCCATTCAAAACTCAGCTTGCTTTCTTTGACTGTGAACAGTCAGAGGATTTGCCATTTTCATACATACTGCTTCATGTATGGGCAGAGGTCTGTGTGGTTCTAAGGTTACAACAGGAACACATGAGTAGTGTAATGGGAGGAGGTTATTCCTGTATTTCAGGCCTCTCTAAGGGTTTATATGAGATAATGTATCAGCCTGTGCTTTGTCTCTGTTTCCTGTTCAACCCAGTTTGAGGGTCTGCCCACCTACCCTGAGGTGAGCCGCATGTGGGAGATTGTTGATAAGTACCGCGTGACCAAGTTCTACACGGCGCCCACCGCCATCCGCCTGCTCATGAAGTACGGCAGTGAGCCCGTGAAGAAGTGAGTTTCTAGTCTGTGAGCAAAACCGGCTCTGTGTTCAGGAATTGGGAGCGGTGTGATGTGTGTGTGTGTGTGTGTGTGTGTGTGTGTGTGTGTGTGTGTGTGTGTGTGTGTGTGTGTGTGTGTGTGTGTGTGTGTGTGTGTGTGTGTGTGTGTGTGTGTGTGTGTGTGTGTGTGTGTGTGTGTGTGTGTGTAGCATCCTTACACACAGCTGAGCCTTGAAGTCCTTGAGCTCCTCTGACATGTCCTTTGCCATCTGCCCCTCAGGTGTAAGCGGGACTCTCTGAAGGTGCTGGGGACTGTGGGGGAGCCCATCAACCCGGAGGCCTGGCAGTGGTACTACACCGTGGTGGGGGAGAGGAGGTGCCCGGTGGTGGACACCTTCTGGCAGACGGAAACGGTGGGCACTCTTTCTCTCACCTTACCTCACCTCATCTTTCTATGACTCTCTCTCTCTCTCTCTCTCTCTCTCCCTCTCTCCCCCCCATTATATTTATTGAGTTTAATGTCTTTAGATGCCTGTAAATACTGTATATTGACAATGTTTCACTGTCACTTAATGCCCTGCAATTGTCTAGAATAGCATCCCTTTCCCATCAGTCCTCACATTTGTTGCTCTTTATCTTGTTCAAATAGGGCGGACACGTGTTGACACCGCTTCCAGCAGCAACACCCATGAAGCCGGGATCAGCAGTGAGTTATTCTCTTCTTAGAAGATGCTCTGATTTAAAGATGAAAATCAGCTTCATCAACTAGAACATAAAATCACCTTCGCTCAACTAGAACAGCAAATGAGTGTGTTCCTAATTGTAATATATCTGTAATACACATGTTGCGTAGTATGTACTAGTGTAACATCTTTTCGTTTCCCTAAAAGACCTTTCCATTCTTTGGAGTTGTTCCTGCCATCCTGAATGAGTCAGGAGAGGAGCTGGAGGGACCAAGTGATGGTTACCTGGTAAGTCTTCCCACCATCCACGTTTCTGCTTGATTGTAGTTCCTATATTTCTTTTACTTAGGTACAAAGTACAGAACCTCATTCTCATTCACACCAGTGAAATTTGCTGTGGCTTTATAATCTGCTACTTATAACCTCATTTGATCAAGTCTCTTTGTTACGTACAATTTAAAGAAGCAGGAAAATGATATGCTTTTTGCAAAAGAGTGAAAGAAGCCAGACTATTTTGACCAATACCCCCTTCCAAATTCTACTTGTCACCTCTTCACTGTAGACACACTTGTTTTGCCTCAGAACATACCATAAGGTTTTGGTTCCCTTGATTTTCCAGATCGTAGAAACTATTTGGCTTACAGAGTCCTTTTGAAGAAATAAGCATTGTCTACATGTTGCTCCAGGTCATCACCCTAGGTGTGGTGACATTTTGCAATGCATAGTTATTTGGCAGACCGCAAGGACATGGTAATCTGTTAGACCGTGAATGAGGAAAGGACTGCCCATTCCAGACAGACAGGTTAGTGAGGATGATGTTGAAAGAGAGGGTTTTTTAGAGGCTGCATTGGCCATAGTCCCATATTAGAGGCTATAGTTTAAAGGTCTTCTTCCCTCCCCCCTCCTCACAGGTGTTCAAACAGCCATGGCCAGGCCTGATGAGGACAGTGTACAACAACCACCCAAGGTTTGAGACCACCTACTTCAAGAAATTCCCTGGATACTATGTCACAGGAGATGGTGAGAAGCTCTTTCTCTCGCTCTTGCTCTTGTGGAGATATCACACAAGCAGATAATTTTAGTCTGAATAGGACCGTATCATTTAGTGTGCAACACAGGCACTGGATTTCAAGTCCAGTCAGACAAAGGCTGAATGTGACCCTCTTGGCTGTTCACTGCCAGACCCCCCCCCCCTCCCCACGGTTCTCCTGGATTAGAGAACTCACCAAATAAAACCCAGCTTGTTTTTTCGTCAAGCCCGGCTCTGTTGTTTGTTGATCGGTTTAGGGCTGTGGCTAAGTGAAATTACATTTCCTTTTGATGAGAGTCTTTGCAAGCATTTCACCCCTCCTGCCCTGTTGGAAAATGTAAATGTTGTCATGGAGACCCACTTGACGTACAATCTGATATTGTTCCTCCAGGTTGCCGTAGGGATAAGGACGGGTACTACTGGATCACAGGGAGGATAGATGACATGCTAAATGTGTCTGGTGAGTTGCAGTTGTCTTAGCTGACGTTCTTCCCATGCATACTTTTGTAGTACTTCATTACTGGAAATTGGTCCATACATTTTATTTCAAGACCCTATTTTAAGTCTATGGCAACAAATCTATGCCCCTCTTTTAAACTCCGCTCTTCTGTTTATGTTTACTCTCTCTCATTGTGCTGATGTCTTGGCACATTTTTCTCTCTCTCTCTCTCTCTCTCTCTCTCTCTCTCTCTCTCTCTCTCTCTCTCTCTCTCTCTCTCTCTCTCTCTCTCTCTCTCTCTCTGTTCTTTCAGGTCACTTGTTGAGCACAGCGGAGGTGGAGTCAGCACTGGTGGAGCATGAGGCGGTAGCGGAGGCAGCGGTGGTGGGACGGCCTCACCCGGTGAAAGGCGAGAGCCTCTATTGCTTCGTCACGCTCAACGACGGAGTCAACTACAGCCGAACGCTGGAGGCCGAACTCAAGCAGCAGGGTATGTGTGTCTGTCAAAGAGTCAGCGTGGGTGTGTGTGTGTGTGAGACAATATGATTTATACGTAAAAAGGAAAGGATGTGTGTGTGGAGAATCCGAGTGTGCGCGTGTGTGTACATAATCGCACTGCGCTGCTTATATTTAGCTGTGAGTATGATGTACTGCAGACAGTCGGGGAGTGTAATTTGCTTCAATTGCATCTCAGGGATGGTTATAGTGAGTGCAGCCCTGGGACTGACCAGACGTGGCATTACATTAGACCTGACACAGGGCCCCCTCTTGGCTTTAACCACCTCCACAAATAAGACGTCTCCTGAGCATAATGTCTTTATCCCATATAATGTCTTTATCCCAGCAGAAGTGCTGAGGAATTATGTTCTGGTGGCCCTCACTGTGGGTGGGTGTTCTCTGGAGTCTGTTAATGTGCTGTCCTCTCTCCTGCAGTGAGGGAGAAGATTGGTGCCATTGCCACACCAGACTACATTCAGAATGCTCCGAGCCTTCCCAAAACCAGATCAGGTGATTGGACACTAAAAAGTTCAGATTGTCCTGATCTTTCTCATTTGTATGGCCATCTATTGTCTTGTCTTGTTAAATGAAGCTGTGCTACAGGGCTTCAAAATAGTCTATGTAAGTACCTTTTTGTCTAATTCTTAATGAATGTAGGTTTTGCTACTTTTCTTCTTTTAACTTAACCTCTTTTTTCTGTTCTCTCTTGCCTTCTCTCACCTTGTCCTCCTTCTCCCTCAGGTAAGATTATGCGGCGCGTGCTTCGCAAGATCGCCAGTAATGAGCGCGACCTGGGCGACGTGTCCACATTGGCCGACAGCTCGGTCATCGAGCAACTCTTCCAGAACCGCTGCTGCACTACCGTCTGACCAGCAGGGGGAGCCGGCCTGCAGTGGCACACTCCACGTCCAATAGGGGCGGCTAATGGGGGAGAGCAGAGTCTATGGGATAGGGTGGGTAGGGTAGAGTAGAGTTAGGGTAAAGCATAGAGAGATGGGTGAGGGAAAGGGCCAGAACAACCATGGAGATGTATAAATCGCGCTGTGGAGACCAGACTGCCAGGAACATCTGGGATCCTTTCAGATGGACAGGAAACTAAAATATGAAATAAGAGAAGAAATATCTCTGTTCTACACTAGGGGCAGAGTAGATCTGTATATTAGCATTATTTCGTTTTTAACCATGTTTTGTTTTGTTGTTTTTTTTTTTTTTTTACAATGTGTCCTTTTATTTTTTTTGTAGATGTATTTTGTCTTTCATGCCATTCTTACCATTGTTAGACACGCTTCACATTGCAATGACTGAGATCAGACCCGGTCCTCTCCAAGAGTTGACCCGGTAGGCTGCTGCTTTAACCGCTTGTGGGTCATTCTCTGTGTAGGATGATACAACTGATTGTATTTAAATAGAAGGAAAGGACTAAGCAGTCAGGGTGTCAGGTTTTATTTCTCTTTTTCTGTGAAGCGCTTTTTGTGGTCATAGTCATGCATGTCGTATTCATGACTTTAAAGCTCTTGTGTGAATGTGCCAACAACTTGGAAAATGGGTTCCTTATAATTGTGTCTGTTTTGACAAACAGAGTTGAGTTTGTGTCCTAATGTTTTTTCCTTACCATGAAATAATATTATACCCTTAGCTTGTTGTAAGGGTGCAAGTACTTTTTTTAATTTTATTAATGGTCTTTTATTTTTTAAACCCAGGGCAATAACATTATTCTCTAAAGAGGCCTCAATCTTTCAACATTGTCTGTAGACTTTCACAGTGGAGAATGTCAAAACCTCGTCAAAACTAGCTCCCACTTCAGCTTGAGTTCTCTCTTCTAGAGGACGCTTCTGAGACACACACACACACACACACACACACACACACACACACACACACACACACACAATCACACGCACAATCACACACATACAAACCACTCCTCTGTCCTCAGGTTCCTGTACTCTGCATGAGTTGTGTTTGTGCTTCATGTTCGGTTGTCCACCTGCCACACGTGACGTGACGTGGGTCTACATAAGTGCTCCTCTCCTCCTCAGGAGATCCCTGACGTGTCAATGCTACCAAACCGAGCCTTCGCGTCAACTACGTGGTTCCTCTTTAGAACCTTTTATTCCTTGTGCATTGTATCGCTTGAATAAATGAGTTCAGTGTGACATCTTTTGGTAAATGACTAAATGTAATATTTTTGTGTTAGTCAAGTCAAGCCTGTAGCGGTGTCTTACCATGAGACAAGAGTGTGGTGCTCCTTCACTTTTGTGCTTCATTGTGTTTGGGCTCTGCAATTGAGGTTCCTATTGTAGGAGAATTAACAGATTTGATTTATTCCAAGCCTGTAGTGCAACTTGTGGACCTCAAATAAGAAAACAAGAAATTTCCACTTTATTGTTGACTACCGACATTCAGCTGTCAAAACATTTTTTATTTCTTTTCTGTGTAAACACTGTAAAATACATTTCCAAAGACAGATCGGAGCCCTCAGATGTCATGCCTTTGAGTTAACGAAATGCTCTTTGTTGTTTTCCGATAATCCTTTTTTGTTGTTGTTGTTCGTATCATCTCAGTGCATCCAAGGGTCATAAACAATGTTTAATGATCGAAGGTGTGAAAGAATAAAACAAACAACTGAAAGGAATTCTGCTTCCGTCTCTGGTTATGTCTTCAGTGAAAGTTATTTGGCATTCTGGGTATCTGATTTGTCTTCCTGCCATTGTCCTGTTCAGATTTAATATTTGGCCTGGACACAGTCATCTCCATTGTCGTCTGCAGCCTAGTTGGGTCATGCCGTGTTGCTTAATGTTTGTTATTTTGTGCTGCGCTAGGGGAATCTTGGTAAAGATGGACGCTCATTAGCCTCTGCCTGACCATTGTGACCAGGCTGGTGATGGCTGGCAGTGTGCAAAGACCATTAAGGGGCTATGTTGTTGGTTTCTCTCTGTGGTCACATAATGAATAGTCTTTCTCCCCATCCACCTTAATTAACAGAGGCTAACCTGCTGACAACAGCTTACTGAGTGGGGCGTGAATGCTTGTCCCTACCTCTGTCCTTTGCTGACCCACTCCTCCACTCTGTTCCATCTTTTGGATTTCGCTCCACATCTTTCTTTTTTTTTCTTAATGTTCTTCTAACCATTACTTCTCATTTCAGTTTGAAGATGGAATGTCCAAGCATGTGTACTTGGTGGTCATTTATAAGTAACAATTACTTACACTGTCTCTGAAATGGTGGCTAATGAGATGTTTTGAGTTCTCTTAATTGCTGGCCTTGAATAAGAGCTGTCCCATAGCCTTCATTGGGCACCGAGTACGTCAAACTGGTGAACTGAGTCAACCCCAAGGCCCCATTAGCACATGTACCAGCACACAGCACCCCATTTATGTCAGGAACTGATGAGACTTGCACATCAATCCATTTTCAAAGGAAACCAGCGCCCTCCATAGTTAACCCGTAAACCATATCTGTCCAGAATGCTCCCAGCGGCAAAAGCATAAGGTGAAATATAAGTCTTCACCTGGTACTTGCAGGATATAGTATATTATAATTGGAATATTAATGAAAGTGCATTTCTCTGCACCTCCTTTTGTCAATGGGTTTATAACCATGATACAACCTTCAGCAATGAGTCTAGACAGCAGCTGTGTCTTGTCATTTTGGACAAAGAGAGACCACAAGATGGCAGTAGAGTCAAGACTATGCACAATGACAATGTGCTTCATTTGTTAGCCTTGTGAATGAACTGAAGAGAATCAGTTCATTACAGTGTGGGACCCCTTCCTTCTGGGTTATTAACCCATCACATGAGAACACACAACTGGGGTAGATGTCTCAAATTATGAATCTGTGCACATACATACACAGTAACACATGCACACACACACATGCACACAAGCCATCTGCCGCTCTTTGGGTTACCTCCGATTGAATAATTCATGTCATGCTGCTTGTTTTGGTGTCTAAGGGTATGGAGGTGGGGGAGAGCCGTCCAGCAACAGCCTGCAGCCTGTTTGTGCCTGTCTGTCTGGCTGTCTGTCTGTATGTGTGTGTGGGTGTGTCCCTGTGTATTTGTGTTTATATGTCTTCCATCTCCTCTCTCTGCAGCCTAGTGCCCTTTGCCAAAGTGCTGGCCTGTGCATGAGCAACAAAGCCCTGATCATTAATCACCACGACAGCTTTTAGAGGAGGGCTCCCTTCGTCCCTGTTTTGGAGAGAAAGAAGGAAAGCTGTAGGGAGAAGAATGCTTTGAGTGAGAGGTTTTCGTTAGGATCTCTACTTGCCATGTGTGTGACTGCAGGGTTTTTGTGAGTATTTGGTCACTCACCTACACACACACACACTTATACACAGACAGACATGTGCTAGGTGTTTTCCTTTCCTTTACACTATGACATGGTGTGTTTATATCAACTCACTGTTTAGACGAGTGGGGGAAAGCAGCAGCCGCAAAAGCTCTCACCCATTCATTAACACTGATTCACTGTTAGCTTTCAGATTCCCACTGCCCTGCGAGGAGGTATGAGAGAACTCTTGGGATTCGCCCCAGTCTTGTGCTTTTGAGTCCACATCCATTCCCAGCAGGTCCTGACACAGCTGTCACACCACTCTTTTAGAAACCCGAGGCAGGTTCGCTACCTGCTCTCTCCCCACACTCCCCCTGTCTCTAATTATCGTGTCCTATTTTTCACCAGTCCTCCCAATCCTTCATCTCTCTACCCTTCCCTTGCCTTTCCTCCCCTTGTCTTCCTCCCTTCTAGAGATATTGATGATCTTCGATCCTGTTTTTTTTTTGGGTGGGTATGGCTCTGTTGGGAATCCATTGAGCTCCAGCATGCACCAAAACCACAGGCTGAGCATAGAATATCCCTATGAATCCAGACTCTATGTTGGGTAAGGCTATATCCAATCTAACTGATCTTGTCTGACGGTGGATCCATGGTGAACCGCATCCCTGAAAAGAGCTTTCCCCGAGGCTACTTCTGTAGCTTAGCATATGAATGGAAGACTGGCCCTCCACAGTATATTTATTCTCAGTGGGTTGAAGTGCCTTTTTGCAGAGTTGCCTGAATTGCATGAATGTTTATATGCCGTCGCCGTCACAAAGACGTGTCACTCAAACACGGAGCCACAGTCTCGTGTACACAATGCACCAGTACAGAAATAGTCTCGGGTGGATTCATAATTAGGTTTCACAACACCTACGAGTCGAATGCCATGTCTGACTCTCGGGGGAGCAGGACCTGTCACTCACGTGTCACCCATGTACAAGGTATACTGAGACCCTTTCTGAGGCAGATACAGGGGCAGTGACACAGCCACTCATCTGCCCCTCTCCCCCATATCAGTCTGTCAGGAGAAGTCAGGTGGCAGGGTAGGACTGGCAGACTGCAGGGCAAAGGCTTGGGGGTCCCCTGGGTGTGTGTGTGGTAATGGGGAGTGTGTGTGTGTGTTGGGGAGGGTTGAGGAGGGGTACATGTTGGCCCAGCTGTCGTGGGCGTTTGACCCCGCGGAGCATATGCGCGGCGAAGAGGCCACTGTTGTTTGTGCTCAGCGTCAGCCGTCACACTCCACGACTCACAGACGCGCTGAGACAGGTGGGTATGTGGAGGGAGCGAGAGAAAGAGAGGGAGAGAGAAAAGGGGGGAAAAAAAGCAGGCGGTTGGGAGAGGGGGAAAAAAGATGGATCAATTAGGATCAAAAGGTAGGGGGGAGTGGATACTGGAGCAGGAAAAAAAGACAGGAACTCAAGAGGTGTGAAAGAAAGAGTGGAGCTTAAGCTGATGATGAAAGAAGGAGGGAGGTGGAGGTGACAGAATGGAAGAGTGAAAAGTAAAAGGGAAGAATATAACATGAAAGAGAAGCTGACATCTGAAACGCAGGGGACTTCTCATTATGAATAAAGAATGGAATGAGATATGAAAAGGGAAAGGAGAGATTGAAAAGAAGGAGCAGGAGACTGATGCCCTATCCTCCTCCCTACTGGGCCAGCTAAAAATTCTTTATAGGTTTCCTCTTCTAAAACCTTCTGTTGACACCACTGCCAATTCTCCAACCTGGAAAACACCCATGATGCCAGTACGTCTGTGCCTGAATCCAAACAGAGAGCGAAAGCATAAGAGAAAGAGAAAAAAGCAGCACACCCCTCCTTCCCCTCCCTCGCTCCTCCCTCCGTCGCCCTCCTCTGTTCTGTATGCGCAATGGTCCAGGGGGATTTGAGCCTGACCGTTAGGCAGAGAGAGTGAGAGAGAAAAACAGGGAGAGAGAGAGAGAGAGATAAAGAGATATTACTTTGAGCTCTACAGCAGCTGGTGATCTCCGCAAGATATCAGTGATCCGATCGAATGGCCAGCTTGCCCAGTTAGTCAGTCGTTTCTTCACAGTGTTGTTTTCATTTGAACATTGATGACATGGGCAGAGACTGCACATTAACCAAAGCAGCCATGAAAACTGACAACAGTGTTTCTAGGTTCCATTAACAGACGGTTCTTTCATTGTGTTTAATACATTGCTAAATCTTTACTTTAGTATTTCAGTAGTCAAAATACACTACATTGTGTACAATTTCTTTTAGCTAATGCATCACTGTATTTTTTTCACTCCGTGAAATCTTAATTGAGGATCATCTGTTCTCTTCTATTTTACACAGCATCTTCCTTTTGAATTGAGAATCCCATTTATGCAAAATGACCCAAAAAAGCGTGTAATTAAATTATACATACTTTGTACTGTAGCTCCATACTAATGGCACCATTATGTGCATATTTTTGAGAGTGAATTCAGTGT
>NC_045155.1:9157346-9174846 GCF_900700415.2 Clupea harengus | reverse complement strand
TATGTCTGTGTCTGTCTGTCTGTCTGTCTGTTTGTCTGTCTGTCTGTCTGTCTGTCTGTCTGTCGGCTTAAAGAGGTGCTGTTGTGGGTAATATCAATTGTGTGCCATGTCTGGTCCCCCCAGTAGCAGATCTGTGGATATGTCTTGTTATATGTAAATCCCTAGACGTCCAGCAGCCTTCAGAAGCAGCCTTCTCAAAGCAGACTGTCTACCTGTCTCTTCCTTATTCGTAAGCCAAATCTCCTGTTAGCTGTTTCTCTTGTTTTTCCTCTGTCTGTGTGTTTGTGTGTCTTCTCCATGTCTTCCCTTGGCTTATTACTGAGAATGAAAACCACGTCTTTCCCTGGGTCTTTCATCAAGGAAATGAGCTGCAACTACATGATGCCCACAGGCAATCTCTCTTAGTAATGACAACACACTGAACAGAGATATGATTGCATCCTCTGTTGGCTCCATAATATTTTGCCTGTACAGTGTGGTGGTGTCAGTAGGGTAGTACCAGTGTGTTTGATGAGAGAAATGGGGGACTGACATAATTTAGCACACAGCATGCACACGCAAATTAGTTTACAGTTAGCTAATTGACAGGACAGATCTACATTGTGTTTACTAAGCTCAAATAAGATCAGCATGATGGCATAAGTGCACAAGACCCTAGATGCTGTAGTAGTACTCTCTCTCTCTCTCTCTCTCTCCCTCTCTTTTTCTCTCTCTCTCTCTCTGCAGTGTGTCTGCTAGCTGCCGGCTGCTTTCTCACCGTTGGAGATCGCGGTCGGCAGGCGACGACAGCGCCATATGTCTGTGGAAAGTGATCTCATTTTAATCGCAGACATTGTGCTCAATTTCCTGTTGCAATCTCATTACAGACGCCCACACATTCTCTCAATCAAAGCAGTCTGACTGTTCACACGCTGCGCACTCGAGACTGCTAATCAGTTTAATACCACACTTATCTTGTATTAGGAGAAATCAGTCATGCCGCATGTTATCTCTGAATGCTGATGTAGCGGTTTGTAATCGAGGTATTGTTTTTTTATTTAATTTTGAACAAGACCATGGTGTGGTCTTTGTCCTATTTACAAATATTGAGTTTTGAATTTTCAGTGGCTACTCTATCAAAAATATATGCTGATTAGAGTATACATAATTTAGACTTGTGATTGCTTTGCTTTGCAAGGCTTTTTGATTATGGGCATATTTAATCTTAACCTAAGGTGTGACACTTGCCAAGTCCAACAGATAGAGATAGAGAGAGATAGAGAGAGAGAGAGAAAGAGAGAGAGAGCTGTCCAAGTCAACAGCCCTTTTGTAGAGACTTGCATTCCAAGGTCATCAAAAATTAGCCGTGCTGTTTTTCTCCACCGCCGCACGCCCCAGTCTCTCGCTCCGTCTTTGGCTCCCAGTCCTTTCGATTCATTGCGTGCCATCTCAAAATGCCAAGACAGCAGTTCCCATTGTACAGAACTGGCCCTTGCTAGACACCACTTCAGCCATCGGTGCGTTCCCCCGTCCACCAAATCCCCCAATCTCCAGCCAGTTCACTCACACTCACACACACACACACACACACACAAACCCTCTGTCACTGTATTGTCCTGCGGTATGGGGCTCCTGGGAGACGGGTAAAGAGGGGTAGGAGAGAGCAGACACGGGGGTGCTGGCCTGAGGAGAGCGATGATGGAGAGCCATGCAGCTCTGCCTCAGGTAATCACCTGTTCTCAACACAAAGCTCTGAGCGATGCCTTAAGACCCAGGGAGAGGATTTGGCCCTTTCCTTCCACTTTGATTGCATGAGCCTCACAGGTTCAAATAAAGCCGAGGAAGAAAGACCACAGTGTGAGCAGGGAGGGAGTGAGGCTCCGCACCATGCTGGATTGAAAATGGCACACATCCCCTGACTACATTATAAGCTGTATTTCGACAAATGATGAATGCATAATAATGAAGCTCAAGCCCTGATCTTTAAATGAAATTAAATAGATGTCCCCCCCTAACTACAATTAATACTGTTCACAAATCCAGGGACTCCTGAGGACCCTTGCAAACAGATAATCAGGGCATAACTATAATGTTACATTTGCCAGCCAAGATATGTGCAGCCCTGTGAAAGTGATTGATTTGTTATTTGAGATCTGTAACAGTTTATTGATTCATCTTGTGTTCTAGTATAAGAGTCCTTCTTCTAATAATCTCAAGGGTTCTTCTCTGTGAAACCGATCCAGCTTCCCCAAAGAAAAAAGCAGGACTGCTGATACACACCTAGCCAGATATCCATCAGTATGTCATCTGCACTCAGGCATGCCAGTAAACGGCATTGCGTATTGTCACCCCCCCACTTCCAGTTGTATTCTTTGTCCCGTGGTAGTTAAAGGAAAACAAAAGTGATCCTGATTTAGTACTTCATGAACATGGACCTGAAGTACACCCAAATGGCTGTCCAACAGAGGGGCTGACCTCAGAACAGTTCAGGTTATTTATTCTGTTAAATTTCAGGGTGGAAATTCCTAACCCAACCCACTGAGCCTGATTTATTCTTGTTTCTTCTATCTTCGACTGAAGTCTGAAGTGACTCTATTGTTATGTCAGAAAAAAAATCTCTCTTTCTAAAGAAACAAGCAAGAAAGTAACTAACAGGCGTTTTAGATGCCTCTGGTTTGAGTGCTCTATATGTAGGCGTGAGGAGGGTATTGACATTAGCTTTTAGGATTCTTGTGCAGTTATACAGTACACTTGCCAAGGACTTTCAAATGCTGGGAAAATCACTAAAGAGGTTCAGAATACTTTTTCTGAAAGAGTAAGTCCAAATCTAACAGTCTAAGCAATTCTCGATGATGATGATGATGATGATGATGATAATAATAGTAATGTTATATAATTCTTAGTGTAAGAATTCCCAGTAATTCTGTATGCAAGGTTTATCCTTATTTTTCCCATTGCATGTGTATTTTTTCTTTGTCTCAGTTGTTTTTTTTTTGTTTTTTTTAAACAAATGCTTGAAACAAAGAAGCAAAGTGCATAGAGCGCATGAGTAAATAGTGAAAAGAATTTCTGGTAGTAGTGCCTTCATGATGAAATCATTACTGTAAGTCAAGAAGAATGTTTCTCTTTTTACTTTTTCCCCTCCTTCCTTCTGAGAAGCAGTGCTGTCGTGGAGTAACTAACCCCGGGCCACAGCTGTGATTTAAAGGGCTGCCCCCCACACTCCATCTCAGCTGCCCGGCATCTCAACAAAGCCAGGCGAGAGAAAGGCAGGAGCGCGTTCCTCTGTGGCGCTGGCTGCCTTTTAAGGCTGTGCTGCCTCGGCTCCTGGCCTCTTTTCTGGAGGACGCGTAAACTCTGCCCGTCCATGGCTGTCGTCATCTCCATTAATCTCCCCAGCTCTGCAGGATCCTTGCAACCCCTGTGCAACAGCCTGGGGCCTGCCCCCTCCTCTCTTAAACAAAACATAAAAAACACACACCTAGCAAACAAACAGGATGCAAATCTGCAAAGTTACTCAAAGCAGAGTGTCTCTTTGTGCAGTGTTTACACTCTGTGTCTCAGACAAACACGTTTGGTTTGTTTGACAAGGATGACAGGCTTCTTGTGACAGACAAAGCAGCAGCAGACACACTGGAGCACCCTTTCCCTCCTCTCTCAACACTGAAATAAAAATGCAAACATAACCTTCTTGTCCTCCCTCTCGCTCTCTCTCTCTCTCTCTCTCTCTCTCTCTGTCTCTCTCTCTCTCTCTCTCTCTCTGTCCTCTCCCAGTGTCAGGGTGCCTTTTGTCCTGCCGAGCAGAGGCGAGTTCAGGCCCAGCTGCACTGGCCTCATTGAGAGCAGAGGGTCATTGCGGAGGCCGCTGTGTCTCTCTGCAGCTGAGGATGTGCGGAGTCACAAACCGTTTTTTAACGGCACACTGCACCATCACACAGACTTGTCTATATCAAGACTGGCAGCCTTTGTATCAGCATGAAGGAGCTGACTGTTAGAATCTCATAGTAATCTTAGGGATGGGACACCTATGCTGTCTATTCACAGCTCTAACGTTGCCTTACTACGTCTTTGAGGTCTTCAGGGCTTATTCAGTGGAACAGAACCTCATTCATAACCAGTGTCAATACAGTGCTGTTGCAAATCGGAGATTGCTTCTTTTCTTCCATGGTGCTGACTCTGTATGAGAGAGTGAAGGTCTTTTCATACACCAGTGCCCTATGGCAAAAGACATTCTCATCTTGGGCTTAGCTTATCTGTGAAACCTTCTTTGAGATTTTGTATTCATTCATACAGAGATCTATTATTTCTCTTGGGTGGGTTTGATTTTAAGTTCATGGCTGATGAGATTTTATGTGTGAGATGTGTGTGTAGGAGAGAGATGAGGGAAAAAAAGAAAATGAGTGAGGTTGCATTTTTTTCACTCTTTGCTGTTTGCATAACCACATAAATGCTGTTGCGGAGTAAAAGTGTTTCTTTCTCTAAGCGTTGTGGTTAATATTTAATGGACCAAGCACTCCTCTTGCCATGGTGATCACATAAGCGGCCGGGCTGAGTTAAATCGGGTGGATGGGGAATGTTTTACAACCTTATGTAGCCCATTGCCTTTTGAAGTCCTCTGGCTCTGATCCAGAATGTTCTCACCCGCTGGTTGTGGGCCTATGTCACAAATCAGAACCACCACTACTCACTACACTGGGCTGCTTCCGCAGACTACCGTCAAATACGTAATATTGGGTTACTTCTATTATTACTGCAGAAGTGATATGCTGTATGATAATTGACAGCATATCGGCTGTTTTGGATGTTTTCTTTCAAACGTTAAAAATCACTCGTTCCCCTGATGGCTCCTAATGGTCTGAACAGGCAGCTTGGTTTACATGACAATCACCATTATGCAGCACCCACCCAAAATGGAGGAAGCTGCTTATCATTGTTGACACACCTGTCTCACTCCAACGAGCTTTCTCCGGATGTCTCCGGATCAAACAGAGCGCACGCCACAGGAAGGAATTTTAAGGGGAATTTATTCAACGTTTCTTGAAATCACCTCTACAAACACTAAGATACATTTCTATCTATCCATCCTAAGGCTTTTGCTCCATGTGTGGATTCTACCTCCTCCTCCTCCTCTTCCTCCTCCTCCTCCTCCTCCTCCTTTAGAACAGTGTGTAGTGGCTGGCAGTGTGTGTGTTTAGAACAGTGTGTAGTGGCTGTAAGTGTGTGTGTATAGAACAGTGTGTAGTGGCTGTAAGTGTGTGTGTTTAGAACAGTGTGTAGTGGCTGGCAGTGTGTGTGTTTAGAACAGTGTGTAGTGGCTGGCAGTGTGTGTGTTTAGAACAGTAGTGTGTGTGTTTGGAACAGTAGTGTGTGTGTATAGAACAGTGTGTAGTGGCTGGCAGTGTGTGGGCCTGTCTGCCAGCAGGCATTACCACCTGCCTCCGCTCAGCTTTGTTTTTGCGCTGGCACACAGCCCCGGTCTCAGGGTTGTCTGCCTCGGAGTCTGTGCACCACTTGTATTTACCCTACCCTATACTGAAGGAATAGCCATGTTAAAAATACTCAGATGATAAATATGACTCTGCAAGAGTGGCGTCCGGATGTCGTAACCACCATTAATGTTTGTCTTGTAAAAAATATGTGATGCAAGTG
The DNA here is from genome assembly GCF_900700415.2 of Clupea harengus. Lineage (NCBI taxonomy): Eukaryota > Metazoa > Chordata > Actinopteri > Clupeiformes > Clupeidae > Clupea > Clupea harengus. The sequence goes on along the minus strand of NC_045155.1, from coordinate 9,169,218 downwards.
TTTGACTGAAGACAACCAATACACTAGTGCTTACGTGATGTGAAAAGTGTCCTAAATGCCGTGTTGGGCCTGGAGGCATCTTTGACTGTGAATCAGCCACTGAGGAGGCCACTGGGAGAGTTTCACTTGCAAACAGAAGGCATTGGCGTTTGTGATGTCGTAACTTAAGTTACGGCACCATCGCCAAAGACTCGTCCCTGAGTTACGAGCCGGTGTTCAGCACCGCTGGGATCCTTTTTTGCCGTTCCGCCTGGATTTATGGGCAAGAGACCAGGAGCGGCAGACAAATGCAGCGGTAGCCATCCTGGCCGAGGGCATGAATCACATCAACGCAAGGTTACACCCGGCACCCTGATAAAGGCCCTGATTATGCACTTGTCCATGTCCTCATGCACAGATGGATGCGTGGGGAGAGGAAATATGTGCCACTAATGAACATACCCTTCCATCAATGTCCGAGCAGAGTTTAATAGGGGCACGTACTCAGCTCACAGGATGTGATGGAGTTTACTAAGCAATGTTAATCTAACCTTGTGCGTGTCCAATCCCCATCTGATCAAACAGGCTCAGCTTGATCATGCCTGTCTAGTGATAAGCATATCAAAAAGCTAGTAATTTCACTAAAATTATGTATGATCAGACTGAACATGTAATAGACATGTCTGTTTTCATCTTAATCATTGTGTGTTTGTGTGTGTGTGTGTGAGTGTGTGTGTGTGTGTGTGTGTGTGTGTGTGTATGTTTGTAAGGACAAAATTGCAATTATCCCTCCATGGGAAAATCTCCTTATCTTGGTTGACTTGGTCAACTATTACAAGAAAAGGTTCTTAGACCTTGACTAACACCATGAAATCCAAATGTGTTCCTCGAGAATGAAGGTTCACTCCAGGCGCCTTCTGAACCAGAGAAATGTTCTCTCCTTATTATCAAGTGGCGAGTGAGAGTGCAAGGCTGCACTATCTGTCAAAATGAAGCATTACATCCAGCTGCCAACAGCAAAAAAACCAGAGCAGCCTGAAGTATAAAAAACATTGTCGACGAACGCTTTTCCAAAAGTGACAGATCAAACTCGGCCCCGATGGCTTGCTTCCATTTTAGCCCTGCTTTTGATCTGTCCGTCCGTGTCTTGTTTGCGTCAATGCTGATGAGTCCTGTATGAATAAAGGGAAGGACGGTGTGACACTGTTAAAAGCATTCTCCCCCTTAGTTTAATGGAGATAATGATTCCCAACAATTGATTTGTTGTACTGAGCGCATTCATTTCATTTGGACGTTTTAGCACGCTCCACAGGAGGCTGAGTGCTGCCCACGGCAACAATCCGACACAGCTGTCCCTTTTTGGTCGTTGCTTGTTTCTCAGATGTCTGGATTATTGTCACGTTGAGACTGTGATTTAGGCTGTCAGGCTGTGTTATAAATGCCCAGAGGCATTCGGCTTTCTGTAAAAATCTCTGTTTTCGGTGTCCACTTCATGTCAAAATGCTGACTCGTGAGAAAGCTGGAGGACAGTGATGACGCAGCCGACACCCAGCAGGGGTTACTGAGCTCAGTCAGTCCGCCCACAGCCCGCATACCTTCAGTCCACTCAGCCCTGCCTGAGACTGACCAGAGGTGACACACCCTGTGAAGTGTACACTCCCCCTGTCCCGCACTCCCACAACCCTCCACGCAGGTCCAGGGTTTGTGAGGTCCAGGGGTCCTGATCTGGGTGAGGGGGTAGGTGGGGAGGGTGTCTGTGGCTGGTTGTCTAGCGCTGAGGTTCATGGGAACATTGTGGGTGGGAGAGTTCAGGCGGGGACTCTGGCGCTCCTGTCGTGGTGGTGCCTGCCGGTGTGCGTGCCAGTGAGGAGGCGATCTGTCAGCCAAGGTCACTTCTGATGTCTGGTCTGTTTGTGGCTGTCTGATTCGGAATGATGCCAGGGTAGAGATGTATGAGTGCATTTGTGCTTGTGTGTGAATGTGTGTATGCCTCTCTCTCATCTGTGTGTGTGTGTGTGTGTGTGTGTATGTGTGTGTGTGTGTGTGTATCTGTGTGCGTTTGTGTTCTGTTCTCAGGGAGGATGCCTGAGTCAGGGATCTGAGGGGAATGCAGGAACGTTATGTGTAGAGGTGGCGGGGGTAGGTGACATTTCTACTTGTGACTAAAATAAAATATTTCCAAAGGACTTTGTGTGTGTGTGCGTGTGTGTGTATGTGTTTGTGTGTGTGTGTGTGAGTGTGTGTGTCTGTGTGTGCGTGCGTGCATGTGTGAAGAGACAGCAAAAGAGAGTGTCTGAGAGTATGAGCATCTCTGTGTCCTCTGAAGCAAAAAAAAAAAGGTCTTTGAAGAACATCTCCCAGCACTCGCACTCCCAACAGCTGATCAGATGTGTGCATCTGCACGGGTACCATTACATAAACGCATGTGAGTAAACACAATTAGAACAAAGGCGGTCTTTGCTCCCTGTGAGGTACCCAGTGTGGGGCTAACAGGCCTGCACACACAGATGCTTAACATTCCCCTGACTCTCCTACCCACAGGCTGGGGGATGATGAGAGGATACAGACTTTGATACCAAAGCCCTCATGTATCATTCTCTGTGATATTTGTTCCACTCTCTCTCGTACCTGTCATGATTACTTCATTAGAGGGGCTGTTTTTCCTCCTGTAACTCAGACGGAGAGGTAGCGGCAAAGCAGTGAGATTCTCCACAAATGCGCAACGCGCGTGTGTGATCTCTTGTTAAGATTTATTCAAGTGCGATTGTCTCCCAAGCTTGTCACCTACATGCCACCTACGTCTGCGGAGGGGTCTTTTATCTCAAGAGTCTTTGCTAATCACTCTTGTCTGGGCTGAGTGTATGGTATGCATGGGTGAATGGCATGCGGGGGATATCAAGAGGAGATGGTTTTATACCTGAGAGCCAATGTACTGATTCAGTCACAGCCTCAGACCAGTCTCAGTGTGTGTGTGTGTGTGTATGTGTGTGTGTGTGTGTGTGTGTGTGTGTGTGTGTGTGTGTGTGTGTTTTCAGTGTGTGTTCATTGTGTGTTCAGTGTGTCGAGTATGTGGGGCAAATCAAGGAGTTCCACTCAGCAGTGTTTCCAACTGATTGCCTGCGTGGGTTTGTCCTCCATACATTTTCCCTCCATTCATTGTCCATTTGCATGTAACATTTACCCCCTCATTTCTCTTATCTTCCACTCTCAAGCGTGTTCATTTTACCGCTTCTCAGACCCTTAATTAAACCTAATTAACCCTGAGAAGCACTTTGAGCATGGGAGCATAGAGCGTCACTGCATATGCAATGGGAACTATTCTCTATAAAGACATTTCAGCACATGATATAAGAGACAGTAGTACCTTTGCTTGCACAGACAACTTAATCACACTTTATAACCCAGAGCCATACTGGAACTGCAAATGTAAATAGCATTTAGATCTTGTCATATATATTTAACTCAGCGACACAGATGCAAGTTCTGAACTACACAAACCTGTCTCGGACTCTGACAGGAATCAATGACTTTCGTTACTTCCTGTGCAGCATTTCACAGACACAGATGATGGTAAGTGTTCTCATTTTCATATGGCTCCCAGAAGTCCCATCTGTCTCGTGATGAGTGTGGGGGCACACTGTAAAGCCAAACACACCCATGGCTACCTCGTGGGTATAAAATCTAAAGATGACGCGTACAACCTCTGCCAACATATTCCCAAACACAGTGTTGGCATTTGTACAAGGCACCTTTGCACAGATGTCATTAGTTTGCGCTGGCCTCAGGTCAGTATTAGACCAGCTGTAGGGGGGGATGTGATGTGATGTGGAGGCTCACCCGTCTGCATCGGGGCTCAGCCCTCCTGTGAGAGCCTGAACCCTCGGCTCATCTATAATGCAGGAGAACCCAGCTCAGATAGATAAAGGCCTGCTGCCAGTGAGCGTGATAGGAGCTGCACCGGTGAAAAAAACCGCAACAGACACAACAAGAGAAGGCCAACCACTCACCTGAAGAGTCTGCACTGTTCTTTTTCAGGCACTTTGATTTAGGAGTTTAGTTTGGATCTTCAAAGTTTTTTGTTTGAGAAACTGTGAGTCATTTTCACCCTACAGAATTGTATGATCCTTCACTGATCCAGTATCTATCTATCTATCTATCTATCTACAGTATCTATCTATCTATCTATACCTATACTGTATATGTATATATGTATATATCTATCTATCTATCTATCTATATATATACTGTATATATAGATATATATATATATATAGAGAGAGAGAGATTTGTTTATTATGTATGTCTCATTACATTTTGTTGATTTGTTTGGTCTTCATGTAGTATTTTTTGCCATGCTGATGCTCCAAACCACCCCCACTCCCAGAGACCATCTGCCCTGATAGATGTTCAGATGTGGCTCTGCGGATGTGTTGTTGCCAACGTGGCAGATTCAGATGAAGCCTGAGCTGGTGTGATCACCTGACGTGTGTTAATCATGTGCCTGGCGGGGCCATACCATGTCTTTGGAGTCGTTCTCATCACGCTGGCTATTGGCTGGAGTCTCCACCCGCCGCATTCCCTCCTCCCACTGAATCCCTGCATTCGCCGGCTTTGCATGCTGGGATACATCCGCCACACTGTATAGTGCCACGTTGTTCACTTGCAAGGAGCCGTTGGTGGCTGTTTCCATGGCAACAAGCACATTGTGGATGTGTATGTGAGCACGAGAGAGAGAGAGAGAGAGAGAGAAAGCGAGAGAGCGAGAGGGAGAGAGAAACCATTAGCAATGTATGTCTGTTGATTTTGGTTCGCAATTTGAGGAGCTGGAGAGTTATCTGCTTTGATTGAAGAAAACTTTGTTCCTAAAATTGATTTAAAATGTGTTTCATGCCTACTCTCTCACAGCAGAGACCACAGAGACCACTCAGATCAGAGTGAATTGTTTAATATATATTCTCTGTGAGTGTGTGTGTGTTTGCACATGTGTGTATGTGCTAACTATGTGCATGGATGTGTGTGTGTTTGTGCATGTGGATGTGCTGTGTGCATATTCATGTGTGTCACACATTGAAGGGCTTATACAGTATATATATAGATCCTAGAAGCACATCCTGTGAGGATTTTCTCACATACTAATTAGCCCTGAATCAAATGCCTGTGGATGGCTGTGCCTCCTCTCTGTAGAGAGCTGAGCGCTGTGAGCTGTGTGCTCCATGCTGTGTGCTGGGCCCCGTGGTGAGTGAGGGCCTTGTGACTGGGATTCCAGCATGGTGACAGTCCGGCTCCAGCCTCATGAATTCCCTCTGTCACTGATAGCAAAGGCATCTGTCAGCCCTGACATGGAGGTCTGCACTCTTTCTCCCTCTCTCTCTCTCTCTCTCTCTCTCTCGCTCTCTCTCCATCTCTCTCTCTCTCTCTCCATCTTTCTCCATCTCTATCCATATCTCTCCATCTCTCTCCATCTCTCTCAATCTCTCTTCCAGTCAGGTAACCACAAAATACCATCGCTTCACACCCAGACGCCCTGGTTCAAACAGAGATTGACACCATACCGTCGCGATGACTTTTAATGAAACGCGCCATTCGATAGCTGGCTGCCCTGCTGTGACTTGTTTGGCGGGGGGGGATGTGCTTGTTATTTCTCTCTTGGAGAGGGTCGATGGTGGATTTGACAGGAGGAGGAGGAGGAGGAAGAGGAGGAGGAGGGTCCTTTTGGGGCGAGAGTCAGCAGAAGTGGCAGCCGCTGGGAGAGATGATGACAGCCCGGCGTAGTGAAAGTGCATAGCGTGGCATTTCCCCTTAGAGGGAGGTTGCACTGTTTTTGGGTGCAGCTCAGATGGCTGTTTGATTTTTTCACTCAAAGGAGGCAGGGCTGAAGGGATGGGAAAAGAAAGTGGGATGGTAGACATATTTTTGTTTGTGTATTTATTTATTTTTGTGTGTGTGTGTGTGTGTGTGTGTGTGTGTGTGTTTGAGAGTGAATGTCTGGTGACAAAGGTGACAAAGAGTATGCGACTATGAATAAAATGAATTGCCTGAGGAAATAAGAAAGGTCACAACGGGAACCTTCTTGAACATACAGACCGAAGAGTGCTGTGCTGCCTTTGTTTACAGTTGTCTGTTTTTTTCTATGCATGTGTATATGTGTGCATGTGTTTGTGTGTGAGCGTGAGAAGGAGGGAGGACATTCTGCAGCTGAATGAATGAAAATGCCTTGCTGTGTCATTCCCTCTGCTTTAGTGTAGAGTCATTTCCCAGAGTCCTCCATGGCATCCTATGATACTCCCTGAGCTGAAATGTGCTCTGCGTGGCAGAATCTTTGTTCTGTATCTTAGACAGGATAACACACACTCCCACACACTCGTAGAGTGATAATGGAGTCCTCTTGGAGTGCTTTTAAGGAGCACATAAACGTTTGCATCCGCCTACCCACACCCACACAAACACACACGCTCACACACCTACTACACACACACATGCACACACACCTACACATACACATGCACACACACACTCACACCCACTCCAAATGGACTCAAAGGTTGTGATGAATCGGCCTCACCAGGATCAACTCTCACACAATCCATCCGCGGGTATAAATAGCTATCGAGCTCCAGCACAAAAGACTCGGGTGTTCCCCTGTAATGAGAGCCAGGAAGCTGCCGCTGTTGCCGCGGTGATGGATGGCTTTCCTGTCTCCTGGCTCCAGTGCATCCATGGAGATTATGGCCTAATTCTATATCAGTCCAGCAACTGTTAACTTGAGCCAAAATATATCTCTATTATCAGTGCCATTATTTGTCTGGCTAGTGAGATTAATTTATATGCCTTACAAATAGGTAGTCTCCTCTGGCCATCCCCATGGGTATAATAAAAGAAAAAGTGTTTCAACAATAGAAGTTTAGTTTGCATTTAAATGGGGTTTTCTGTGAAAGTTCTCCCTGATGGGTCTCTTTTTTCAAATAATGTTTGCTGCATCAAGCATCTTCAGTGTGTTTGCATGTGATTTGTATCTTATTTCAATTAATCATATGTGATTATGTGCATATTCAATTGGGCTTTTCTGTTTGAAAGGGAATAAAGTCCTCAATTTGTCATTGCCTTCATTCCCACTTTGAGTGCCATGATGCCTTTCATGCAGGCACTCCCTCTGCGACAGGAGAGTCGTCCCTGTGAAGAACGCTGATTTGAGGTTTTGAAACAGCCAAGAAGTAACACACAAAAAGGGAAAAAAGCATCCAAATCTCCCTTCTCTCTCGGCAGCACTAACGCTCCCTAGTGTTTCCTACAGATCTCCTGTCTGTGTGTGAAGGCTCCTGTTTAGCGGGCCTGCGCGGGAGACAGTGATAGGGAATCCCTAGGGAGGCCCATTAGATTGCTGGACGGTGAAAGATTTACAAGTCTTCTCCCAGCCCGGGCTTCTTATTAGTGCCTTATTGGGCTCTGATAGTTTGCTCTCCACAAACTGATTGCTTTAGGGCATCTCATGTACTTATTACTAACCCTCAGGCACTCGGGCTCAGCCTCTGACAGTAATACACAGGTAATATGCCGGCGATTGATTTCCTGATCAAAACGAATGGTTATGTGTATGCGCAGGCTATATCTCTGCCAAATATTATTGGGCGGCGTGCTTGTGGAGGTGCCACTGAATGAAGACAAGCGCGAGGCTAATCACCAAAGGCAGAACACAGACAGGCGGAGAGGCAGGGACTAATGGGGATGTCCGTGAGATGGAAGGTAGCAGGAGAGCAGAAGGCAAGCGTCACACGCATGTCTCTCGGAACTACGAGATGATTTATATGATTGGTGTGGAAAGGTTGGTAAACACAAGTGCAGAGACACAACCACGCACAGGCACTGTCTCAGGTGTGTACAACCAAGCGTAGCTCTGGACTAGTTCTGGCTGCTATTCATCTGTGAAATGACACACACCAGGTGTAGGTCTGTGTGTGTGTTTGAGTGTGTGTCTGTCTGTGTGTCTGTATGTGTGTGTGTATCCTTGTTTATACTCCTGCATTTATTAGATCTTCCTGTGTCCATCAATCAGAGCTGTGAACAAGCATCTGTAAATGCCAGTGCCTCAACACGGCTCCAGTGGCTGCCTCCTCTCCTGCAGGCTGATAAGGTGAACGCTCAACCTGACGTTGATCCAGAGATTGTGCTATTTTTGTATGTATTGTATTGAATTACTCTAATATGAATATTTTAAATTTGAGTCTTTCTACTTTCTGGTTAGAGTTTTTCATATCTCTCAAGATAAACAGTACGCACATGTCATTTTTTCATGCTAAACTGAATATGCTGAAACAATGCAAGGAGAGACAGTAGAATACAGTAGAATACAGTGCAATACTATACTATACAATTCAATGATTACTGTTTTCAACAACCTATATTTATAGTTTGACTGAATCCCACTGATAAAATATAGATGGATTGAACTATAACTAAATGAACTGACTATATCTGTGGTTAAAGTTGTGCTGCATCTATAGGGTTATAAATATATGAAATATATATATATGAAATATATAATAATAATAATAATAATAATAATATATAATAATAAATAGTATATAATAATATTATATGAAATATATATATATATATTGTATGTATATATATATATGAATATAAATAATAATAATATATAATAATAATAATAATAATAATAATATATGAAATACTGGGATGCTGTTTTGTTTTGTCTTGTTTTTTTTTAATTTTTTTTTTTTCTTGTTCCCTTAGGTATGTCTGTCATTTGTCATGTGAGGTGTCAATTGTTGTTGTAATATAATTTTATATCATATAACTTCTAAAATGTATTGTGTGTAAAGTGGTAAAAAATCACAATAAATAAAGTGTTAAAAAAAAAAAACGATGGTTTGGGGTAAATGTAAAAGTGATACACGAGTACGAGTACGGATGATAATAATCAATAACAATATTTCTCATGAGGACAGAAACCTATGTGAGTGTGTGCGTGCGTGCGTGCGTGCGTGCGTGCGTGCGTGCGTGCGTGCGTGCGTGCGTGCGTGTGTGTGTACGGGAGTACCCTTGCTGATTGGTACCATGATAGATACACAATCCCAAGGGTTAATGGTGGCAGGTGTGTGCATCTGTGTGCATGCACATATACTGTGTGTGTGTGTGTGTGTGTGTGTGTGTGTGTGTGTGTGTGTGTGTGTGTGTGTGTGTGTGTGTGTGTGTGAAGGGTGTGATGAGGGAGATGGTGGCAAGCTCAAGTTCACCCATCACTGGGATGGCTAATGGAGCTTAACCTTGTGTAGTGGGCTGCCTCCTGGGCTTAGCATCAGGAATCTCTCTCACACACACACATACACACACACACACACACACACACACACACACACACACACACACACACACACACACACACACACTTGAACACACGGGGGAGTTTCTGTCCTGTGTGAAATGTGTGAAAATCAAGTGCAAAAATTCTCACTCAATGTATAACATGTTTTTCCCTTCTAATAATAGTTTTGTGATGCGTATGCAAGATTCTTCCTGGGAGGTCCTCTAGAGTTTTCACGCCTGTCTAGTCAGGTGTTCCTTAGACTCTTATGATGGATTCTATTTTCATATACATATTACATGACACACAACTATATGTACTGCATGCACCTCCAGGGAAAGGCCCATAGCTTGTTCATTTATAATAGGGTTTACGAGTCCTGCCCTATACCCAGCATGAGAACATGTGTGTTGCTTGTTTCGGAGCCTGGGATGTCCTGAGGAATGAGGCCAGGTCTATCTGAGTGTAGGCAGCAGAGGTGCATCGTGGGCCAAGGGTTGTCTTGTCTTCCTGTGCCCGCTCATCTCCCCTGAGAGGGATTAGTGTGTGGAAGTGCCGTCGTCCTCAGGAACACACACACACACACGCACAGGTACCTTTCCTCTCCCCACTGTCTGAACCGACGAAACACTTTGGCAGCATTCAGCCCAGACTAATGCATCTATCTATCTCTCTCAGTTATTTTCACCAAAAGCAAATCTCTCCGTCTCTCTCTCTCCCTCCCTCCCTCCCTCTCGCACTCTTTGTGTTTATGTCCCCTTCTCTCCCTCTTCCTCCTTTCTCTGCCACTCTTCTTTCCCTCAGCTCTGCTCTCTCCTCTCTCCTGCTCCTCTGGGCTCCTCTGCCTCTGCTCTCAGGGATGCCCTGTGCCTGCAGTGGCCGAGAGGCCAAATGAGTTTGATTCCTGGCAGTGCTATCTCTCCAGGCCTCTTGTTGTCCTCTGACTCTTTGATAACTCCAAGGTGCTCCAGGTACACACACACACAGTCAGAAGCCTGGCAGAGGATTGATAAGAGCAGCGTGGGGTGAGTGAGTGTGTGTGTGTGTGTGTGTGTGTGTGTGTGTGTGTGTGTGTGTGTGTGTGTGTGTGTGGGTGTGTGTGTGTGAGTGTGTGTGTGTGTGTGTGTGTGTGTGTGTGTGTGTGTGGGTACATGTGCTTTCCCTGGATAAGAAGCCAGCCCCTCTATTGTCCTGTGTGTTTGTGTGCTCATTCTAGAGGTCTCTGTTCATGTGTAAATATGTGGCTGACAGAGCAGTTTTGATAGAGCATTCTACACGGTCACACAAGAGCCTGAGGTTACACACATCATCAATGTGTTATAACATGAAAGGGATGCCTTCATCCCAGACAAGGGAAACTGCAGACCACACAGAGCTTCCAATTACTTTGAGCATAGGGTGTCTGTTTGAAAAAGAGTTTGTGTGTGTGTGTGTGTGTGTGTGTGTGTGTGTGTGTGTGTGTGTGTGTGTGTGTGTGTGTGTGTGTGTGTGTGTGTGTGTGTGTGTGTGTGTGTGTGTATGGAAGTGTGTCTGTGTGTGTGTGTGACCCAGCCATAAGGTGCAGGTGCTTCCCTCCCTTCTGTGAGAGGTGGCTTGAGGGATGGCTTTTATGAGATGGAAGATGGCCATGGCTGGCTTATCTCTCCTCCTCCCCCCGATAGAGTGATACGGCTGCTGAGGGCTTATTTGGAAGCCACCCCCTCAGTCAGTCTCACTGTACGCAACCCCCCCCCCCCGAATGAAGACTACCACACCTTATCCCTGCATCCACACCCACACTGCAGCAGCCAGTTATTGAATCAATTCTGCTGTTTGATGGAGTGTGTGTGAGTATCATGTATCATGCAGGCTATGGTCTGTCTGCATGCATCTGAAGAATATGTTATCATGGTTAACCATATATAACGTGTTTGCTATCTCTCCCTCGGGAATAGTCTATGTGTTTCTTTCTTCTCTTTTCTCTGCTCTCTATCACATCCCTCCCCTCCCTTCATTTTTTCATCTTCTCTCCTCCTTCTGTGTTCATAGCTCCTTCTCTACCCCTTCTCCCCTCCTCTTCTCTCTTGCCTTCCTCTCTTCTCCTCTTCCACCCTTTCCCATGTCTTCCCTTTAGATTAGCGACCAGGATTGCCACAGCCTCTGCGTCGTCAGCCCATGCCGCTGCAGTGTGTGGCTGAGGGCTGCAGGGGCTCCAGGAGCCTCACAGAAGGACAAAGGGAGTCTCACTTCAGTGCTGCCATTAGGCAGGAGCTCATTTCTGCACAGTCCTCCCTCATTACAGCACACAGGGCTCCACAGGGCTGTCACGCCCGCACTCTCTCTCCCCTTTTAACATCCACTGAGGTGAGAAGACTGAGGAGAGGCTGAATAGAGAGTGATTGAACCCGAGATGCTGGGACAATTTAAATGTACGTCTTTATCAGCAAGGCTGCAAAGGGGAAAAAAAATCCCATTATCCATTTTGTCTTCTGTATTCAGTATGGATGTACTGGATTTCAATGGAAGAGTCAACTGTCAATTGTTGTTGTGCATTGAGTATGTTTAGATGGTAGCATATGTAGGATGAGTGTC
>NC_045155.1:9127346-9154846 GCF_900700415.2 Clupea harengus | reverse complement strand
AGAGAGAGCACATATATCTCCAACACTCTACCATTCTCCCACTGATTGGGTCTCTTTCCCTCTCCCCCACACCTGCAGACACACCTGCAGACCTCAGCTCTCACCGTCCGTGTCATATCCTGTCCTCTCTGCCCCTCAGCTCTGGAGGGCGAGGGGCAGCGCCGGTGTGGCGGGATCCCAAAGCGGTGCTGGTTTACCGGAAGGAGCCGGCAGTGGCGCTGCCTCTCCTGTGGTGTCAGCAGCCCTGCTCATTACTCATCATGGGGCAGCCCACACTTAAGAGGGCCTTAATGCACACTCCTCTGTCAGTGTGCCAGGGCCCACACACCCTGCCAAGGCCAGCTATTAGGAGTTCATATTCAGCATGTATACGGCTCGGGTATCTGTGGGCCACAGAGTCAAAGTGTGTGTGTGTGTGTGTGTGTGTGTGTGTGCCAGTGTGCGGTCATTATGTGTTTGTTGGGCAAGACTGCGAATGTGTGTGTGTGAGTGCGTGTTAATGTTCGGGCCGCTTACAGTAACGCCTCCGTAAAGTGTTTGTTTTGCATGTAAATTGCTGACGAGGAAATCGATACACTAGAACATCCACTGCAGTACATGTGCCGTGATCGTTTCAGATTTACGCAGCTGTGTAATTATGTCTGCCTCCGTATAGATTAGCCATAAAGCCCAGCCACACTGTTGTTGCCCCGCTACTGCCCATCGATTCCCGTCTCGCCCAGGAAACACTTCCAGACGCTCGGGGTGGCGGCGTGGGCAGGTCTGGCATTCCTGTGTGATGCCTGCTCAGGTTTTTGGCCCTTTAATAATGACATGAGTGTGCCCAGTGAAGGGTGATGTTTGGGCAGCGCTTCTGCCCACGCTCCATCAGACCACAGCACACACACACACACACACACACACACACACACATATACACACACACACACACACACACACACTCCCACCGAGCCGCCAGCACAGCCAAGAAGACTTATAAGGCCACAGCAGCCTGATCCGCTGTCACTCCCCCTGACAAATCACCTCTGGGGGCTCCTACCACAACCCCCCTCCCTCAGGGAATGAAATGATCGGATCCTTCCCAGACGAAAAAAAAGAAAAGCAAAAGGATGCTCCTCTACACACCACCACTTTCTATCAGTCTCTCATACAAACACACAGACACACACAAAGACACACACACACACACACACACACACACACACACACACACACACACACACACACACACACCTTCTATTTCTCTGCCAAAATTCCACTGGCCTTGCTTTCCTTTCTCTCAGTCTCTTGCCCCCTCTCTCTCACTTTTCTCTCTCTTCACCCATGGCTCTGCCAGAGAACGCCAGCCTCCTTGCCAGGAAATCTAGGTCAGTGGCAGGAGTGCGGCTAAGTCAAGGAGAGCGAGTGGGATGAAGTAGCGGGTTGTTTGTCGAAAGTCAGACATGTAAATACCCGGTTTCTAGGCCAGTCCATCGTCGGGTGGCATCTCTGCCATTTGTCTCTGTCTCATCTCATTATCAGTCATATCCAGAGCAGACTAAATCTACAGTTAAAGCACAGCCCGAGCTGAGGGATCAGCTATCTCATATAAATACACACACACAAGCTTGGGATGGTGCTGGTGTTTCTGTGTAGAGGTCAGTGTTTAGTTGTGGTTTAATTGTCTATCTCTATTTATGCTTGGTGGACATAATTATTGGTGTCTTTCTCTGTTTGTCATTGTCTCTTGTAAGATGATATGTGTTTGTTTTGGGAATTGGAAACTTTTTGTACAATTTTCCATTTTCAGTTGCTGACTTTCTCTCTGCAGTGAATTGATCAAGTGCTGAAAGTTTAATTTATGTGGATTGCATGCTTGTGTGAGAGTGAGTGTGTGTGTGTGTGTGTGTGTGTGTGTGTGTGTGTGTGTGTGTGTGTGTGTGTGTGTGTGTGTGTGTGTGTGTGTGTGTGTGTGTGTGTGTGTGTGCGTGCGCTTTTGTGTGTGTGTGTGTGTGTGTGTGGTGTGTGTGTGTGTGTGTGTGTGTGTGTGTGTGTGTGTGTGTGTGTGTGTGTGTGTGTGTGTGTGTGCGCGTGTGCGCGCGCGTGTGCGTGTGTGTGTGAATGTTTGTTTTCATCTGCACCATCCGTGGGAAACTCACACCCTTCCTCCGTTTAGACTGGCCCGTCTGAAACATCACCAAACAAACACCTTGTATGTTTTCCCCTCTTACTGGGCCAGGCGCAGAGAATGGGCCCTGATTTCCCCCCGTTACGCTCAATTTCACTTTTAATTGAAGGAGACCCATTGCCTGCATCCTGTTTTTGTGCTCATTCCGGCCTGGCCTGCTCTTGTGGGCCAATGATAAAATCTGCTGCTCTAATTAGTCTGAACTGGACCTATCAGGTCTCCCTATTGCACACACACACACACACACAAACAGACACACACACACACACACAGACACACACACACACACACACACACACAGTCAGTCAATCCAGAAAGGCCATGTATGCCATTGGCACACAAAAGGCTGTTTTATATCTACACAGAATTTGGGCAACACCTGAAGTTACAGTTTCCTTTTTGTTATATTGCAAAACAAGCACTTCTAGGGCCAAACAACACAGAAAATATGAATTTATCTGAGAAGCAGAGTAGCTTACTGCTGCCCCCAATACATGCCCACTGAATAATGGGTGTGGACTGGGAATGTCAGCCTGGAGACACAAGCATTTATTCATTCTGATTTGACCAAATGCATTGGACACAACAGAGTTAAAGCAAGAGATGGATGGACTAGGGGCAAGCACTAGCTGTAGTTGATGAGGGGATATTGATTAGGGACGTTTTACTCTTCAGGTCACTAACACTCTGCCTGAGATCAATGCCATGCAGACTGACGAGGCTCTGTGATCCATGTGTTTAGCCAACAGATACACAAGATGGTGGCGCAAAGCACCCAGCGAGAGAGAGAGAGAGAGAGAGAGAGAGAGAGAGAGAGAGAGAGAGAGAGAGAGAGAGAGAGAGAGAGAGAGACAGAGGAGGGGGGGGCTGAGCAGGGGGGAATGAGAGGAGAGGGGAGAGTATCTCTCTCATATGGTCTCCTCTCTCTGGATGTGGGTTGGGGACAGTGGTCTGCAGAGACACAGACTGTGTACAGTCACCGGTGCCATCAGGCTGCAGTCAGCACTTTCTCTCATTTAGGAGCTGTGGGCTGGGACTGCTGGGACTGCTGGGGCTGCTGGGGCTGCTGGGACTGCTGGGGCCTTAACTCTCTGATCATTCCACAGAATCAATCTGGATGGTTTCTCACCCACTGATCAACAGCACACATTCAATTCTGCATCTCGTTTAACTTCATTACACATGGACCACACATTGATACCCACACATGCCTCAGGCGCACCCACACACACACACACACACACACACACACACACACACACACACACACACACACACACACACACACACACACATACACACACACACACACACACACACACACACACACACACACACATTCGATTAAAAGACACAGAAACTAATAGCCTGTAGTGGCAGGAGTCAAACATTACGTAGCATATTTGACAACACATGCATTAAGTGCCGCTGTCCCTGAGAAGGGGACAGTAATTGATGCCCTTCTCACACTGATGGGAAGCGAATGATTGCCATCATTTGCACCCTACTCAGGATGTCCTTATTAAATCGGAGGAGGCCGACATCAAAGGAGATGCTTTCCGTCTCCCTCCATACACAGATACAAATCTCAGCAGGCTACTGCAGCACGTCTTTAAACCCTCTCACCCACCTCCCAGCCACCCCGAGTTAAGCACGCCCTGCTTTAACTCCCCTTGGCGAGGAGAGCTCTTACAACGCAGTGGGAAACATGGAAGGGCATCTCTTTTTCTCCCTCTCCTCTGTTCTCCCGCATTGACCCATTTTAAGAGACATTGAGCTCTTCCCGGGACGCAGACCTCTCGGGGGAGGCGATCCATATCTTATCTCCATCGGCTTTAAGATGGCCTGACACAGGAGACGCCACCCCAGTGCACAGAGACACCCCCACCCCTGTCCATACGGAGAGGAATTAGTTAGGAGTAAGAGTCACTTCAGTGATCAATGGGTCCTACCCGTGGATTATTTGACAACATGGAGAAATGAAGGTGGAGAGGTGTTGCAGGTCAGAGGCATTGTGAGTGACAGCCGCCGTGGCCAATCAAAGAGGTAAGCCGCTCAGGTCGTATGGCAGAGGTCAGAGTGCAATTGATGCAAGCTAAAACCTCTTCCTGGATGAAGGAGGGGCTATTGATTCAGGTGACTGATGCAATGTGATGATAAAGCCTGTAAAAATACAGGCCAAGCCATCTTCTGGGAAAGACACACACACACACACACCTGACAAAAATACACACTTGCAGGTGCAGCGCGAGTGTGCACAGACACATGTATACACACACAGACACACACGTACACATACACACAGACACCTACACACGCGCGCACACACACAGAGACACTCTAACAGCAATATTAATTCCAGGGCTCCTTTGCTCAGTAAATGTTTAATAATGTCTCACCTCGCCTCAGTGGCACTGAATTACATTATCATAATGGCAGACTGACTCGCGGGGAGAGAACCCAGTAGATGGAGGAGCAGGGGGGGAGGAGGGGGGGGGAGAGTGGTGGGGAGTCTGGTGTTGAGGACACAGCACAGCGATGATGAGAACCACACCTTCATTTAAGGCTCACTGCATGAAGACCTGGCTGCGGGTGCCCCTGCATTGATAGGGGTCACACTTTAATAAGTGCAATGGAAGTTAGGGGGCGATAATCAAGCACAATATGTTTATGGGTACAAGGGTGTGGGGTATACAGAGTAAGGGCCTGTGTGTGTGTGTGTGTGTGTGTGTGTGTGTGTGTGTGTGTGTGTGTGTGTGTGTGTATGTGTGTGTCTGTGTGTGTGTGTGTGTGTGTTTGGAGAGAGAGAGATAACTATGCTAGGTGAGTTCATTTTTGCAGTGTTTGCATTCTAAGCACTTGGGTGGACGCGAGTGCTCTGAATATGTATGCTTGTGTGTGTGCAGACTGAAGTGTGCACATGCCTGCTAAGATGTGCATGTGAATGTCTGTGTGTGTGAGAGTGTCTGTGTGTGTGTGTGTGTGTGTGTGTGTGTGTGTGTGTGTGTGTGTGTGTGTGTGAGAGTGTCTGTGTGTGTGTGTGTGTGTGTGTGTGTGTGTGTGTGTGTGTGTGTGTGTGTGTGTGTGTGTGTGTGTGTGAGTGTGAAGTTCAGGCTGGGGTGTCCTGTTGCTCAGTGGAGTGTAAAATGGAGTGCATTATCACACAGCTCTGCACAGTGACAGACATGGGCCACCGGTGACAGCTTCTCCTCTCCTCTCCTCTCTTTTTGCCTCCATTTCTTTCCTTCTCTTCTCCTCTCCCTGTCTCCTCTCTCTTTCTCTCAATCCCCATCCTGTATGGTGAGTACATGCTCCCATGTTTGTTTTACCCATAATGCCCGTAATAACCATTAGTTTGCACACAGTACTTCCTCAGTTCTCTCCACAAATAGAAAATCCTATTTTGGTTTTACGATGGCAATTAAATGAAAACACAGTCTGAAGTCTGAAGTCTGACTTGGTTGGAACCCATAGCTCTCACCTCTATTTATGTGTGTGTGTGTGACTCAGTTTCTAAGCATCAACTCACTAGGAAATAACTAAGACCGACTGAACTTGATGATTTACCAAATAACTGTGTGAAAATGTCTTTTATTAATATTTCTTCTCTTTGCTGTCTTGTCTTTGTGGGCTTGTATGTAAACGATAACTAATCTGTTTTTGTTTGATTAATATGCAAATATAAAATTCACGGCTTGAAATGTTGAATAAAATGCTATTCAGCAAATATAGGTCACAGATCTGAAGTCAGCCTCCTCTGCAAAGGAAATGTTGGCTGTCTCAACTTCAAATGTTGCTCCCATTAGGTCATTTCCTGTTTGTCACAGACATTTCAAGATTCAAACACAAACTTGTTTCCTTTCAAAAAGAAAAAAAGTGGGACTGGTTTCCCCAGCCAGTTAGGATTCCAGATGTTCCCAGGAAGTGGCCAAGAGTCAGCCCCCGTCACCCCTACTGTGACATCATGTTTCCGCGGTAACTGATCTGCCTGGTCTGAAGGCTGAACTGAGTGGTTTCAGCAGAGCCGGACTGTTCCACCCGGTCGGCTCTCGCAGTGGCCTCTGACAGTGAGAGGATCCCACTCATTCTCACCCACTCACTCTTTCTCATGTTCCCACTAACCCCCCCCCCCCCTCCTTTCCCTCACACTGCCTGCCCTCTTTCCCTCTCTCAATGCTTCCGGTGAGGTCCGGTGCAATCCCTCTCACTGTCCAAGCCTGTTGCACGCCATTTCATCATTCCAGAGTGCAGCTGGCCAGATAGAGCACAGAAGTGACAGCTGGAATGGAGGGAGAGAGAGAGAGAAAGAGAGAGAGAGAGAGAGAGAGAGAGCAAGAGAGAGGGAGAGAGAGAGAGAGCCAGAGCAAGAGAGAGAGAGAGAGAGCAATAGAGAGTGCGAGAGCAATAGAGGGAGAGAAGGGTGGTAGAGAGAGAGAGAGAGAGAGAGAGAGAGCGCAATAGAGAGAGAGAGAGAGAGAGAGCCAGAGCAAGAGAGAGAGAGAGAGAGAGAGCAATAGAGAGTGCGAGAGCAATAGAGGGAGAGAAGGGTGGTAGAGAGAATGCTGAAATAGAATTTCAGAGGAGAAATCAATGGGGGAGATAGAGGGAGACAGAGGGGTGAAAGAGATGGAGGGAGAGAGAATGATGAAGAAGAATGAAAGATCGAAAGAAAGCTGGAAGAGAATTTCAGATGTGAAAAAAATGACAGTAAGGAAAAAGAGAGTGTGACAGGAGAGACTGCAAGAACTGACAGAAAGATGGAAGAAGGGGACACTCAAAAAGGGACAAGTGAGAAAATCCTTTTTCCTCTGCGCAAGAAGTTCCATCTCTCCTCTCCTGCTATTTTAGTCTTTCCATCACACCATAGCATCAAAACATCTCATGTTGCCCTGGAAACTCTCGCCTCCCGACTCCAGTAGCTTGTTCTAGAGGGAGCATCACCACTCAGCAGCAACACAGGGCCCCTAATTAGAGCTATACTCAAACTATTCTTCTAGGAAAGGAATTATGTCTGGTGATAAAAAAAGAGCTTCTGTAACAAAAGAATAAAATGATTGACATTGTTTTGTCTGCTGAAGATATGTGCAAATAACATAAGGACAACATTCTGCTCCTTTCCTATCTTCAGTGAAGTGTGGCATGTTAAAATGACACTGGCTGAAAATCTCCATACACAAACACAACACACAATCAACAGAAATGTATTCTCAGTGTGGCGTGAATGAGGCAAAGCACACCAGTATCCTCAACAAACATTTATTTGTGAAGTTCAGCAAACAACAGGAAATGATATTTGAGCTTACAACCAAATCCACCCCCTCCCCACGACATTAGCAATTCAAAATTGTATTGCATTTCTTTCCTTTCTTCTCATCAAAATTTTGCTATTTACATGGAAACAGTAATGTCTACGGATAGGGGAGGGAGAGGGCTACAGACTTCAACTGGACTGCGCTCAAATTCAAAGACATTCATCTGTGTTTCTTTTTTAAAGTCAGGATAGAAAGAGTATAAATAATATGTTCATGTATATTAATTTTTCAAGTTAAAATATTCAGGAGGGTGTTTTTGTGTCTTCCACTTTTCTCTTCCATTCTCATTATTTTCTTTAAAAACGACAACGTTTGAAAAAGAAAAAGAAAAAAAGGGGAATCAAATGTACAGGCAACCCCTCGAGAATAATTTTGCAAATCATATCAACAAGTTTAGCTCAGAAAACATTTACATATTGCTAGGCAATTGTGAGAGAGTGAGAGCAGGTGCAAAGCATGATGGGAACACTGAAAAGGGGAATGACAAGAGTGATTGACAGTGGGAGGCGGGGTCACACCTACGTACATTACCTCCTATTCTAACACAGGAGCTCGAAAACGCCAGTTTTAAGAGTTGAAGACTGAGTGTGCCAGCAGTGGTTGACCAGATTAGGTGGCAACTCTGTTGCAGTTAATGAACTTAGATAGTTTGAAACAGAAAACCCAAAGTCTGACAAGGGTATTCAGATGGTTAGCTGCTCTTGTTCTGTTTGGACTATTTCTTCACTAGCTTGACCTTTCCCCCATGTGGTGTACTTCAGGGATCATCTGGATCAAGCACTGTGTTTCCTGTATGAGCTGTAACCTGGCATTAGGGAAGTGTGCAGGTTGTAGATTCAGCTAACAGCTGAATCATTTCAGATGGCTGAGGAGAAGTTTAGTCAGTGGAGAATGAACCACAGACATAAAAACAGACAAAAGACATAAGTCATTGGAGGCATTTTTTTGTGAACACAATCTTCTACTTTTTAGGCAGCCATTTGTTTTCCCGGTGACTGACAACTTTATGACAGAATTCTCTACTCGCCACCTTAAAATTGTAAAGGTAAATTAACATTTGGTATCGCCTTGGTGAAGAATGGCCTCAGTCAGACCAATGAAAGAGTTTTGGGGTGCGGTTCATCCAAATCTCTTCTTAAATGAAATGAAATCCTACTGAGGATGTTCAGACCAAATATGGGCCCCTGAAACATCCTGAATAGACAGCCCCTCCGAGCGCACTATTACTTTACAATGGTGTTGGCCTTACTCATCCACATCTCTGATTTGACTCATTTAAAAAAGAAAAAGGCACTCATGTGACCCTCAGGAAATGAAAAGGAAACAGCATGAAATGGATGGGCAGAGTGGCATGACATGTCTACATCCAGGTCAGAGGTCAGAAGAGGTAGCAGTGGGGAGGGTTATGGCATGGCAGCAGCGTCAACAGGCAGGCGGAGCTCGTGGTCTACAGGCCCTCCATTATAGCTGGGTATGTTTCAGCGGACTGAAGGCAGTTCAGACTGAGGAGTTTTTTCCCCACTGGAGTCTGAATATATTTCGAGTAATGCCCTATTTAAACAGCTGAGTCATCGCCTCACACGCACAGAGTTAGAGAGAAGACAGAGAGACAGACAGAGAGAGAGAGAGACAGCAAGAGAGATAGAGACAGCGAGAGAGAGAGAGAGAGAGAAAGAGAGAGAGAGAGAGGGAGAGAGATCTGCTGGACCATGCTAACTCCGCTTCAAAGGTGTCTATATCTGTCTATGTTTTTAAATACCTCCCTAAAATGGCAAAACAGCCCATTTATCTCTATTTGTGTGTGTGCATACGTCGGTGTGTGTGTGTGTGTCTGTTTGTTATTATATTCCAAAAGGCTAAATGGCAAAACACTAACCAGTGTACGTGATAATGATGACGATGATGCCATTGATGATGGACAATTAGTCATCAAAGCCCTGGGAAAGCACTTAGTGTGTGATCAAAGCCTCACTGCTAGCCCAGCACCATCACAGGCTCATCATCCCCTCTCAATGACAGCAAAGTAAGGGGAGACACACATCACAAGACATCAAGGAAGAGTTTATCAGTACTTTTGTGAGGGTATGAATCTTGCTTAAAATGGCATGGTTCACCCTCATGGCTTACACCTGAAGGTAAAAGTGAGGTATAGGCCTCCGCTGAATAAACCCAAATGAAAGCAACCAGGTACTTTAGACGTAATGCCGCATTTGGTGTTACTGTGAAAATAGGACAGGCACAGCAGTTTGCAGGTACAGTATTTGCTATCTACTCATACAATACAAACGTACAATACGCATAAACTGTGCATTGTCCATATTTCAGACTTGCATCAATCATAATTCAAGTAACAAAACACACAAGTTGAAAAAGAAATGTTTTCAATGTGACTTTTTTCCTGTTGTAAAATGAACTATTCCTAACAATCATAGTTGACAATCGGACATGTTTGAAGACAAGCTGATACATATCTGCTTCTGCAACACACGGTTTCCCAGAAGCCTTGTTGGTATGTGTGGGCAGGACGGAGAGAGGGAGAGAGAGAGAGAGGGAGAGAGAGAGGGAATGTTTAGAAGAGAGGAGCAAAAGAAAAAGGAATGAGAGTGTGAGGATGGCCTTTCAAAAGAGCGCTGCAACAGCACTCTACCATGCAGAGCACTAACAGGCTACTGTATCATGCATACAAACTCATTCAAGCACACACACACATACACACACACACACACTCACGCACACACATACACACACACACACACACACACACACACACACACACACACACACACATACACATACACACACACACACTCACGCACACACATACACACACAGAGAGAATCACAAACTCATAAACTCAAGCTACAAAGAGGTAATCCAAACCTAGCTGTAATTGTCATTCCTTTACAATAACAAGGGGAACTCCTGACCATAATTCTGAAAGCTAAGAGGAAATCATCCTTACAGCCGAGCCTTTGGATCGGATGGCTCTGACAAACTGCACCCTGTGTGTGCCTACAGTTGAGCATCAGTGAGACGGCTCCTACAGTCAGCAGCAGGCCTGCTACACGCTACAGCTAACAACATGTGCCTTTACAGGGGACATCTCAAAAATGAACTACGACATACGAAGCTCAAGAACCGTAGAATAGGAATAAGAATAGCAATCCTCTCCAAAAGGGGGAATTCACTGCCGTGACAAACTGCAGCCGTGACGTTTTTGTCTCCTACTAAAAAAAAAAAGGGTCAAGGTGTCATTAGGCAGTTTTACATTGTCAAAGCAATATCCATTCAGCCTTAGACTTCTCAGGATGGCAAGTGGTCCTTTACTGATATTGGGTGTTGTTGTTGACTGTATTGGGTGTTGTTGTTGTTGTTGTTGTCGTCATGTTGCTACTGTCCGTCTCTTCCTGTGGTGTGTGTGTGTTGCTGAAGGCTGGACCGTACCCCAGAGGGGCCTGCAACAGAGGCACAGAGTGTGTTGTGTTGTGTTGTGTTGTGAGTTTAAAGGCTCCTTGCCGGATTGCGGGTTTGACTGATTAGGGTAGTCCTCTCAACCACCACTGAAGGAAAAGGCAATAGTGGTTCGTTTGAGAAGTGACAAATCCACGGCCGAGCCTTGTGTCCCAGATCCGTACAGAATTCCCCCATATCCAACCAAGGAGAAGGAGGGAAACTCTGATGTCATCACTGTGCACAACATCTGACTGAAGCTGGCGTTCTGTTGTGGAACATGAGGGATTGGAGTAGACTGAGACGAGGCATCTCTGTGTGTGTGTGTGTGTGTGTGTTTGGGCCTAATGATAGGACATCCTCTTTGAACGACCTGGAGTACTGTACAACATGTTCCGAGTATTTCCTGGTAGGTAGTTGAGTAAAAGCGGAGAGGTGAAGTTGAGTCCTGACATCGTGGGTATTGGTAGAGTGCGGGAGGGAGCAGCTGCTGTCCCGATGCATACTGGTTCAGAGGGGACAGGTTTGACTGGGGGGGGGGGGGGGGGTCCTGCTGGTGGTGTGTCCGTACTACGGGTGGAGGAGGGGGAGGGGGCGGGGGGTGGGCTTCCCTCCCCGCATCCTTGGCCTTCAGATGTGCAGTCTGGGAGGAGTCTCTAGGTCTCCACACACATGGAGACCCCCGAGGGTTTCAGGCCTTCGCTGCTCCTCAGAGTATAAAGTGTTATGCATGTTTACAGCAGTGTCTGTGCATGCGCGTGTGTGTGTGGCTGTGTTCATGCGTCTGCGTGTGTGAGAGTAGGTGTCAATGAGCGTATGTGAATTTGTAAACGTGGCAGTGTATTTTGTGTGTGGCAGTGCGTTTTGTGGCAGTTTGTGATTGTGTAATGCATCTGAGCATATTTGTGTGTGTGTGTTTGTGTTTATGAGTGTCTGAGTGTGTTTATGGTGGTTTGCCAGCGTGTACTGTGGCAGTATGTGAACGTTCTTGCTCTTCTGGCGCTACTCCACGCTAACCTCCACCTTCTCCTCTGTTGTCATAGCAGCCTCGGGCAGACGGTGCTTGCACTGGCTCTGGGAGTGGCGTGCGGTGTGGCGAGAAGGTCTAGCGAAGCAGGAAGTAAGAGACTGAGAGGAACAGTCACAGACAGAGTCCTGAGAGATAAACAGAGAAAGGAGGAGGAGAAAGACAGAGAGAGATAGAAAGAAAGGAGAAGAAGACAGAAGGAGGCAAAGAGGGAGGAAAAGACTATTTTAGTGAAAGGCAGTGTCAGTGGAATGCATGAGCACTTTCATCAAGCCCACTCTCTGTGTGAAACATACACAGGCGCTGTGCCAAAGCACTTTGCCAATGCATGCACTTTGGCCCCTGACTACTTATGGGTCACTTAAACCCTTAGCATAACCAATTCCATGAGACCTGATTGGACAAGAGCCAAGGAGCCATGAGCGTCGGGCAGTCCAACTGGCGCTAATCGTAGGCCAACAGGTTTTCACACATGCTTGAACTCATTGTATATAGTAAAGGCCTTGGAAATGCATTTCAATGGCTGATTGCAGAACACATAGTGAACGTCAGTGGTAGTAACTGTAGTAGACAAACTGGAGCGTGCTGTGTGAGTGTATGTGTGTGGACAGGGCCATGGCACTGCTCACCTCCAGGGCACCTGAGCTGCCAGGCAGGCTATCCCTCAGGCTGGCATCCTTGGCCAGGCCGGTGGGCACCAGGTCATCTCGGGCCGGCTTCATGAAGCGCTTGTTGACGATCTTAGTGACGTTATCACTCCCCGCCAGCAGGCCAGAGAGGCAATCTGGCTTGGGCTCGTCCACACTGGAGCTGGGGCCCTGCGAGCGGCCGCACACGGTCCTGATGAACTCCTGCACCGAGCCGTACCTGTGCGACCCCACGCCCACGCTTACGCCTAGACTCGAGTCCCCCAAGGCCTGGTTGAGGCCCACCCCAGGGTTGGGGCCGGAGGGCTTCCCGGCGGGCTGTCTGGCTGGGCTAGACAGGTCGGCCTTCCACAGGGCCTCGGAGCTGCCGCCGTTCTCCACCACGCTGAAGAGGCTGGACAGGCCGTCGTTGAGGCCGCTGAGGACGGGCGAGTCGCGGGTGGTGGTGGAGCGCGCCCAGGCCGAGCCGCAGGAGGCGCTGCGCTGGTGGAGGTTCCAGAGGCTGCGGTCGCGCGAGGAGGAGACGCTGGAGGAGACGTCCAGGCGCGAGGACGAGGCCGAGACGCGGCGCTGGAGCTTGGGCGAGCCGTACTTGGGCGAGCAGCAGGGGCGCTCCATGCGGCCGGCCACCTTCTCCAGCGAGGACGAGATCTGGCGCGAGCGCGCCGAGGCCAGCGAGGACGACGGCCGCGGGGACCAGCTCTTACCGTGGAACCCCGCCCTACTCCCCGCACCGTCCGTCTGCATCCCCACGCTGACCAGGCGTGCCGTCTGGGTGCCCGTGCTGCTCACCCCCGCCGTCTGGCTCCCGGCGTCCTTGCTGCACTTCCTCTCCAGCGAGCTGGAGCGGATGGCCTGCCGCACGCAGTTGGTCATCTCCTTCATGTCGTCGCTCAGGTTCCCCGAGATCTCCAGGCTGTGGAACGGAGCCCCTCCTCCGACCCCCGTCCTCCCCTCCAGCAGGTCCCTGTGCTGCTGCGACAGCGTGCTCAGCCACTGGTCGTACGAGGACGACAGCGAGGAGCTGGATGTGGGCGCCGACACCGAGGGCTGGCTCTCCCCAGGGTCCCGCGACGAGTGGCCCCTCTGGGCCTGCTGCTGCTGCAGCTGCTGGGTCTTCCCCTTGGAGGGCCTGGCCTCCATCCTGCGCACGGCCGGCGGGCTGTAGTAGATGCGGATCCCCGTCTTGTCCGGGGCGGTGTAGCTGCGCTGGGGGCCCTGCAGGCTCAGCTCCAGGCCGGGGAAGCTGCTGCTGCTGTTGGTGCCGGGGCAGTCCCACGTCTTGAAGGGGTCGGCCTGCTCTGGCGGGGCGCAGTCGCTGGTCAGGTACTTCCAGTTCTTCCGGTTCAGGCCGCTCAGGTCGGTGCGGGCCAGGAGGGGCGAGGAGTAGGCCGACTGGAGCCTGCCGGACTCCTTGCCGTTGACCTCCTGACCCTGTGCGAAAGGACAGGCGTCCAGGAGAGACTCCAGCTCAATAACAGAGGAGATGGACTTGGTCCTGAAGGAAAAGAATGGTTGTTAAAAAGAGCATTAAAATAACATGAAAACTTTCATAAAATTCAAATAAATGTCCTAGTAAATAAATCAAAAGCAAATTTAAAACCCACCTCTCCAAGAATGTCCCATTTGTCTCTACGTCAGATAGGCTTCCTCCCTCTGTCATCTTGTCACTCAGAGCCTTTGAGGTAGAAGAGAGAAGGGAAAGAGAGTAAAAGACGAGAGGATTTTAATCATGTGAGATAAGAGAAGAGAGGTCTCTTTCTCTCTCACACACACACACACGCACACACACACACACATACACACACACACACACACACACACACACACACACACACACACACACACACACACACAAACAGATGAAGTCACACAAAGGAATCCACATCCTTTCTGGAAGTAAACAAAGGGAGTGGTGAGAAGGGATGAGGGGGATTCTACAGTTCACCAAGTGCACTCCAAATCCCTCTGTCCATTTAAATGTTTACTACCAATTCCAAACAAACCACTACTCTACCACTACGTTTTGAGCGGCCCTGAACTCCACGGCAGTGAGCACAGCAAGAGATAAAAAGTGAAGGGCAGATAAGGAGAGAAGCGCAGGGAAAGAGAGAGGGTGTGCTTGGGCTTCTGGCTTCCCTGCTATGTTTGTTTGTCTCTCCTTCTCTCTCTCTCTCTCTCTCTCTCTCTCTCTTTCTCACTGAGATACGGAGACTCCCAAAGAATCCCTCTACACCATGATCACAAAAACCGCTTTTGTTACAAAAAGGAAATAGTCGCTCACAGCCAAAAAGCTGAGAAAAAAAGTCAGGCAGCCCATAACAGGGAGATACTAAGAGAGAAAAAGTGTCTCATCTGCATCCTGCGCTCTCTCCCCTGTGGTTGGGCCAGACACTCCGACCATAATGTCTCCATCTGTGCTGCACCTCTGGGAGGCGTGCAGGGAGAGGCTGACCGCAGGCTGCCCAGCAGGCCTGACTGATGCAATCTTATGCCACTCAGCCTGTAACCTGTAATCTGGCATGGCAACAGGACAATGAGCCCAGCCCATTCTCCAGCAAGGAGGAGGAGGAGAGCCAAGAACACCATGTGGGAAGACATGGAACAAAATGGAGGAGGGGAGGGAAGGATAGAGAAAGAAGAACAATAGAGACTACAGACAATGTGCAAGTGAGGAATAGATGGTCAGACATATAAACGACTGTAGACACCGACTAACCGAGTAAATGAAACAAAAAGAAGAGTAGCACGGTTATCAAGATTTCAAGAGGCATGATGCAATAGGTTCTCTCTTCCATTAGTTTTCTAATGCCCTCGTAACCTTTGACCTGTAGTGACCCCTGACCCGTGCTGACCTGTGAGCTCTTGCTCTGGGCCTCCCGCAGACGCTGCTCCCACTGGCTCCGCTCCTGGTTGAGGCGCTCCAGCAGTTCCAGCTTCTCGCGGCCCCAGCTCCGCTCGCCGATCTGCAGCTGCTTGGTCAGGTCCATAACGGCCGCGTAGGACTCCGCCAGGAGGTGCTGGTGCTCCTCGCGCTCACGCTTCAGCGCCCCCTTCAGGTCCGGAGGGTCCTTGTCAGCCCCCGAGAGCAACGCTCCCCTCCCGGCTTTGCTCTCCATCTGAGGGTAAAGAGGCGGGTTGGAGACAGAGATTGCTTGGTTACGGACACAGTAACATTTTAAGGGGCTGACTACAAAGCTGCTTTTGTTATGACGGACACAGACAATAAAAAACATTTGATGACATTCTGCAACATTTCCCTCCTATCCTCACCATCGTAAAAGTAAAATGTGCCCAACTTGTGGTGAAACACTGGTGCCACATGACTATTAATCCATCTTTTTATAACTTCAATGATAAAGCCTCTCACACATAAAGGGTTAGAAAAGAAAAGAATGCTGCTGCTGCTGCTGCTGCCGCTGCCACACCCCGTCCTCCACCTCCACCTCCTCCCCCTCCCCTCTCACCTCACATGAACTCTCACTGAGCCTCCATCAAGCAGAGCATCAAAGCTCGAGCTATTGCTCACGCTTTTTTTACGAGCTCGTGTCAGCTGGGCTATTAAAACACACGGCCTTCTGGGAGGCCCATCAATTGCGTGTGAGCGAGAGGCAGCATGTTGCCAGTCCACCGAGGCTCTAATTCAACGCTGGCAAACCTGGCAACCGGCAAACACGGTGGTCCGACGAATCTCCACTTACTGCCTAACAATAATCAATTTTCTCTCTGTTCGCAGCCAGTGAGAAATGGGCAGTAATGAGCTCTGGTGTTCTTCTGAATAGGGGCATTAGAGGTTAGTGTAGTGAGGAATCTCACTGTGTTCTGCAGTACGAACTCGCTCTGTCTCCCCTCACACCACCCTGTGATCACGCACTGACGTGGGCATGAGCTATGAGAAGGCGTCGTAGCTGTGGGGACACCAGCTCTGTGCGGACCAACAGCTGTTACTTTGATGCCATGTTGCTTAAGTGCCACGCTGCAGAGTTTTTGGCACCAGTTCCCGAGCTGGACAGAGGGATCGGTGCCAGCTGTGCCAGTCTGGGTTTGGTGGCAGTGGCGCTGACGGGATGGCACCAGGGACCCCATAATGAAGTGCTGTTAATAAACCAGAGATGGCAGCAAGTCCTGGTCCATTTAACCAAAGAACATACAAATGTTTAGTTCTTGGTTCCCTCCTCTTCAACAAAATTCCTCAATAATTTCCATCCCATCACCCAATCCCTTCCCCCAAATGAATGATGCCTTTATTAATTAAAAGATCTTGGGAAAGATAAGCAGCATGCAACAGCAGGAAATTAAAGTCATTAGATCCTTTAATTTCCTTTCTGGTATTAAGACTGCTAGTAGACCCTCATATAAAAGTCATTAATAGCCAAGTATCAGACTGGATCTGGAAAATGGGCTCTGATAGAAGCAGCTCTACTGGGGTTGGGTCTGTGCACATGTCTTTCCCTGGCTCTGAGTTGCTTGGCAAAGGCAGTCTGTCTTGGAACAAGACAAACAAAAGGCTACGATGAGAGGGGAGGGATGGAGGGAGAGATGGAGAGATGGAGAGACTGAGAGATAGAGAGAGGGAAAAAGGGAGGGAGTGCCAGGCAGGAAGGAAGCTGATGGAGTTGCAGGGGCTGATCCAGTCTGACTCGTAAAGCCTGATGCAGGCACAGCTACAGAGCTGGTGGCGGCGCCGATGGCTGAATGAACAGGGCACAAGCTCTAAGTCATTCCATTTCAAAGCGCAGAGCAACCACGCCATCTGTTAATTTAATAATCTAAACAGCAACACAAAGACTGGTTTGTGCTGTTTTATCTCTATCTTTGCCTTTGGGGTTGTGTTTACTAAAATCCCCCGTTCTGTCTTTCCCCCTCCTCTTGTGTCTGGCCCGTTGAGAACAGATCCATCTAGTCTCGGCTCGTCATCCCGCCTGTTAATTAGTCATTAAGGAGACCGCGGTTATGAGCGTGTCTCTCACAGATATTAAACTCATCTCTCACCACCAGAGTCTCATTTGCATGTTTGCAATCAGGCAACTGCCTTCCGAAGGCACACTACATATACATACCCGAAGGATGAGACCCTGTATAGAGTGGGCTAGTTCACCTGTATGAGCCTGCAGAGAGTGGGCTAGTTCACCTGTATGGCCCTGCAGAGAGTGGGCTAGTTCACCTGTATGGCCCTGCAGAGAGTGGGCTAGTTCACCTGTATGACCCTGTAGAGAGTGGTGCAGCTCGCTCACCTGTGTGATGAGGCTCTTGAGCTCAGTCCTCTCCACCTCCCAGGAGGCCTTGGCCTTGGCAAACTGCTGCGTGAGCTCCTGCGAGCCCTGCCTCTCCTCCCGCAGCTCCACGCTCAGGTCCTGAAGCGTTCCCTGCAGATCCACCAGCGTGCCGCTCAGACCACCATTCTGCTGGGGGAACAGTGGGGCATGAACCTCGGGATTGACAACAAGGGGTCCACTAACACATAACACACATGGTAGGCTAAAATGAGTGTAATCAATATCCTTGACCATAGAGTCAGACCAGCCATGTGTGGACAGGCTCTGTGTTTTATCTCTGTGACCTAGATCTTAACTGAAGCTAAATGTGAACCACATGTAGTTTGGAATTCACCCCTGTTCACGGGCTAGAGTGAGTGAATGACTTTATGTGTCGTTGAGGGGTGAGTGAGGGTCTACCTGTTTGTAACTCTTCTCCAGCAGGCAGTGCTCTTTAAATGTGGGGCTCAGGGGCTGCTCCTCAGCGGCGGCCATCTTGTTGTCCCCCTGGTGAGGGCTGAGGGCTTCCTCTTCGAGGAGCAGGCAGAGGTCCTTCACATTGTTTACCTAAATTACAGACAGTAAGGCACATGTTTTACTCTATGGTCATTACCGCCAGGAATTACTATCAGACTTTTAGTGCCCTGAACCCAAAAGTTATACTGTGGAGGTTCTAATGGGGAAAAAAACATCACTATGAAGTTATTATAGCAGCTATATAATATTGGCTTTAACCCCTGACTCCTCCTGACCTCCAGGATGTCCTGGGCGTCTCCCTCCAGCTTCTTGCCCAGGCGCCACTGCTTGAGGAACCAGCGCAGCTTGAGGCTGAGCAGCAGCAGGCTCTGCTTGAGCTGCTGGGACTCCTGCACCAGCTTGTTCCTCTCCTGGCTCCAGAACTTCTGCTGCAGCCGCGTCTGAAGGCTCAGGCTCTGCAGCTGGAAGTCCCTCCGCACCAAGGCCTTCTGGTGCTCATCCTGCAACTAGAGAGAGAGAGAGAGAGAGAGAGAGAGAGATGAAGAGAGAAGAAAGCCATGACAAAGGGATGGAGATAAAGAAGAGAAAACAAACAGTAGAAATAAATAGAAGAGTACAGGAGGAAGCGATGTACAAGTGGAGAAAAGTGGAGAGAGAGAGAGAGAGAGAGAGAGAAAGAGAGAGAGAGGCACACAGGGTTACACAAGCAGTTTGCAAGCTCGGTGCATTTCAAAGTCTCTGAAGGTGTCTGTCTGAACATCTGCCACATATATCTAGTATATATGCAAGGTGCATTATCAGCACATATGCCATGAGAGAGCGGCCATATTTACACAATGAGCTGGCTGTGTGCTCACTGGCTGTGCCAAACTGCCATATTTTTCATCTTGCATAACTTGACAGAGGATAGAACGCAGGACAGACCAAAATGAGATAAGACATGCCACTCTGGGATGTGTGTTGTAGATACGGCTGTGCCTTGGAGACTATAGCATGGTATGGTATGCATTACTACAGTTCACTTTATCGTTTCGTATAGGCTGTCAATAAGCATTATAAATAAATACATATGAGTGATGTCACCCCTGGCTCCGGGTGTGGTTGCTATGATTAGGGATCTTTCCAGAGATCAAAACTAGAGTGGCAGTATTAGGAGGTGGGAGTATAACAACAGTGCTGAGAGATCCATTCAATGTTGTGGTGTTGGCAGAGCAGTTACTCAGATAAGGTCATCGCTAATCTTTCATATTGATATGGATTATGCAAGTGTGTGAGAGTGAGGGCACAGTACAGAGGTTGAATGTGTGTGGGTGGGTGCCTGTCAGCCTATGTAAAATGCTGAGAGGGAGTGTGCGTGTCTATCTGTGTGTGTGAGAGAGAGAGTTGCGGTGTAGGTGCGTGTATTTAATGATACCTGACAGAGCCTGTTTAGGATGCTTAAGAGGGAGAAGTGTGTATGTGAGTAAGCTGCTGCATATATGTGTGTGTGTGTGTGTGTGTGTGTGTGTGTGTGTGTGTGTGTGTGTGTGTGTGTGTGTGGATGTGTGTGTGTGTGTGTGTGTGTGTGTTTGGTGTTACCTGGCTGAGCCTGTGGGAGGTGCTGTGTGTGTCGTCTCTGCGTGCCTGCCTCTCCAGACTGAGCTCCTGCTCGGCCCCCTCGGCCTTCTGCCTCGCCTCACTCAGCTGAGCCTGCAGGGCATGCACCTCATCACGCTAGAGAGAGGGAGAGAGGGAGAGAGAGAGGGAGAGAGAGAGGGAGGGGAGAGAGGGAGAGAGAGAGTGGGGGGGAGAGGGAGAGAGAGGGGGAGAGAGAAATGAGTGATACACAAAGAGAGAGGGAAGAGTAAAAATGAGGAGCCCATAAAACGAGGAAAGAGATCAACCACAACAGGGGAAACGTGAGAGAGGGCCAGAGGAGGAAAAGACTTGGACGAGGCAGATGTGGGGCACTGGCCACTGAACACTCAACCCAGCAGTCTGGTCAGACAGAGCACTGAGAAACTTGAGCCCTGTCTGCCTGTGTTCCTAGTCAGGGCAGTGCCCAGCCTCCCCCCCCCCACAGCACTCGTGGCCTAATTAAACAGGAACATGACTGAGTGCTGTCGTCAAGGCTAAAGAGTTGACCACATCCGCTCCTCTCCATTCTCCTCTAACCCCGCTGCCCTCTCTTCTCCACCCACTCCCTCTCCGCCCTGAGGGCTGTCTGCCCAGTACAGTAACTAACAGCACCCAGACCAGAAATCACTATCCCGTGGTTTTAATTATCTTTCTTTTACGCCAAAATGTCATTCGGACCAGAGCGATTAAATGCTGGTCCGTGAAATTGGGTGGGGTGGGAGAGTCTGATTTGCTCTGGGGGAGGGAGAATTATAACTGTTGTTGTTGTTGGTCCAGAGGAATGCATAAAGAGCTCCTTAATGACTTAATCTCTTGTGCGTATGTATGTATGTGTGTCTGTGTGTGTGTGTGTTGTGTGTGTGTGTGTGTGTGTTTGTGTGTGTGTGCGTGAGTGTGTGTGTGTGTGTGTGTGTGTGTTGGTGAGGCTGGAAGATGAGTGTTTGTTGTGCTCTGGTATGAAGGCGCTGCTTTGTGCTGAGAGATTGGGGGGTCAGGAGGTGAGTGCTCACAGTCATAATCGAGTCTGGGTTTCTGTGGCAACACAGGCGAGGACAGTCACGGACATTCGCCTAACTTGATTTCACAAGAGGAATCACCAGAGAGAGAGAGAGAGAGAGAGATAGAGAGAGAGAGAGAGAGAGAGAGAGAGAGAGAGAGAGATGGACAAAGAGATATGATTTGTTTCTGCTAGGGTTTAAAATGTGTTGAGGTTTACATCCTGAGGCGGAGGAGTGATCACTGAAGACTCTCTGCCAGTGAGCAGCTCTCAGTCAGCCACTTAAATAGCGTGCAGCCCACTGGGAGAGAATTGATTTGCTGCGCCCCCCCCCCCACACCATCTAAGATGCTTACAGCATCTGGGCAAAGGGTCTCTTCACTCTTCACTCTTCTATACCTGACCCCCCCCCCCCCACACACACCATCACACACACACACACACTACCCTGCCCCCACCCTCACCTCCCAAGGTTTGACTGACAGAGTCAATTTTCTCCACAAGGTGAAGGAGTCGAAGAGGCCTTATGAGAATATGTGATGTTCTGTCTTAGCTGAAGTGACATTTGGGTGCGTGGATCTTCACATAGATATTGCAGCCAGTCAGTCAGTGCTGGACTGACAGCCTTTTACTCATAGTGGCAAGTACACTCCTTTGAAGATGAAAAGGGGTGTTAACACACATGGACTCTAAACATGGTTGGTGTCCACCATGCCCTTCAAACGTGAAGGTCAGTACCCCCCTCAGGAAGAGGATCTTTACTGTTACCATATGGTCCTCCATTGAACTATTTGTCACTGATAGACCTTCAGTGGAGGAAGAACACACACAGAGTAAAACCAGTTAAAAGGTAAAGGATTGTTAGTTGTCAGGAATTCTACTCTTGCATGTTCTACTGAACCAATCTAATCAATCTAATGATCCTGACATGCTCTCACATTACAATACATGCCCCCTGCATGCCCTGACATGTGAATGGTGATGCCCCAGTCCCACTCTCTGCCACCTTACTCTTGTGAGTCCCACTCCTCTCCCCTGGCCTGCTCTTGCTGATGTCAGTCGAGCGGAGCAGCTGTCTCAGGCTGATAGCATCACCTCGCCCCTGTCCAGACTGCCACAGCCCTGATGGCCTCCCGCGCCTCCCACGCGTGTCTGAGGGGAGCCTGGGCAGGGCAGAGCTGCGGTGATTGAGAGCGGCTGTGGGGCAGACTGACGCAAAATCAGCCAGATTGCCGGGGCTGGAAGCCTCTGTCACGGTTTAAAGTAATGGGCCAATTTGAGATCTGGGCTCTCTCCGCTCAAATTGCTTTGGGTTTGATCAAATAAAATCGCAGTGGTTTCAGAGGGCCAATTCTCTTTTATCTTTTTTTCTCGCCTCTTTTTGTTGACTTAAGGGGGATTTAAGCCCTTTGCTTTCACTGGGGTAACTGCACTTAGGTTTTGTTGGAGTCAACAGATATAGTTGGTTCTTTTGAAAAAACGCCAAACTGCTGTCAGTGTTTTAACTTATTTCCACTTGTAAACCATCTCCATTAGTGGCCATATTACTAAATTATAATAATCGGCCTGCAATGCTCCTTTTCCATGGGAGGAGGACTTGGAGAAGTCACGATCATAGTATTTAAAAACCGGTGGTAAACAATGGTCTCCGCTGGGACCTGCCACGTGGGTTTAAGAAGGGGGCTTTTAATAGGTTGGCGCTGGGGGAGGTCAGCCAGCCCCATTGTGCTCCTCGCCAGCCTCTTTATCACTTTAGCAGGCCTCTTTTTTTTCACGGGCCTTTGTTGCCATGGAGACACCGATATCAAAAGGTCACACAAACAAGAGTGGCAGACGCTTCCTCTTTGGCTGCCGCGAGGGGGAAATGATGTCATTGTAAACAGAAGTGTGAGGCCTGCATGATTAGCCGGCAGCACCGCACACCGAAAGAAAGGAAATAAGAGGGAAAGCCTGCTTGGGTTCGATTAACATGTCTGCCGGAGAGGAGATGGTGAACTCACCAGTACACTGCTGGTCTCCTTCGTGTCCAACTCTTGGTCACGGGCATCCTGGTTCCTGTTGCTGTCGAGATGGCCGTGGCCCTCCTCTTCTGATTTGCTCAGACAGGCTTCCTGCCCTTTGACCTCCCGCTCTGATTGGTCCCTAAAGTTGGACTGTTGCATGCATGCATGGGCAAGTTAATGAAAAAATAAAACACGACAAAAAGAAGAAAGAATGGCAAAAGACGGGACAGATGAGAGAAGGAAGACAGACAGAGAGGAGGACGGGAGGTGACATTATGGGATGTAGACAGTTAGCAGGGATTGTTGAGGAAAGGCGGACAAGGGGGCATGAGGACAGGAAGATGGGAAGAGACAGATTTGGGAAAGGACAACAGAAAAAAAAGAAAACAAAAGAAAAACGACAGAACCAAAACATATTCCCTTGTGAGACACACTGGAAAACAAAACTCACAGGACAAAGAAAAGCATGTAAAGGAAAAACAGCTTGGCCACTGTGGAGTAGGACAGCATGGGGAACAGAACCAAAACAACACTGAGGAGTGCAAGCGCAGGCTGGAGGGAGAGGAGAGAGGAGAGAGGAGAGAGGGGACGTGAGCAGGAGGGTAGGGACAGGGTGGGGGGCAGGCAGAGGTGAGAGAGACAGTGGGGTGGGGTCGGGGGGGGGGCACAAAGGAATCAAAAAGAGAGAGAGAAGAAGAGGCCAAACCAGAAGAGGAGGAGGAGAAGGACGAGGAGGAGGAGATGAGGGTGCAGAAGGGTGCAGAAGAGAGCACAAGTTATGGAGCCCATGCGGTGAGAGAGAGAGAGAAGGGAGGGGGAGAGAGCTATCTGAAGTGGGCCTCTAGTGGAGCTCTGAGAATCAGCACAGATCAAGAGCTAACACTGCCACATCACTTAGTTACCTAACAGCACACCTTCACTACACCCCTGCTTTATCACATTTCCAAACATTACAGATCACATACTACAACCAGTGCAAACACACAAATGAATTCACACAATTTCACTGCATGTATGAAAACTTAGGAGACTCTGAGTATATGTGATGAGCTATGATTCATGGCACCCATGACATCATCACATAGTGCAGCCTCTACCCCTCCAGCAATCGAAACAGACCTCAAACGCCTCAGAGTATGTGAGTGTCAACAGACACTGTTTTCACATACCTCTGCTAGTATTACCATGGGTTTGAGAAATATTCGTGTTCTGGTCCGATTGGAATTGATGTTTTTGCCAGACTCCACACATTACATAACGTAGACGTCGTGAACTTACTGACAAAATACAGATGGAAATGACACTGTGTTTCGGCTACTCCATTAGAGGCCATGGCACTATTCTCTACATGGTCTTTCAGTGATAAACAGCAGCATGCAAGCTTAAAGTAGCAGGGAGCCTTTAACCAGCAGTCAAACATGGCAGCCAGTGTGAGGGATGGGGGAGGGTGTTAGTAAACCTCAGCATGGTTCATAAGGCACAGCAACGTGAAGAGGAACAAAAACTTGCAACAAAAGAGAGGGAGCTAAAATAATAAAAGGCCAAGCAGGAAGAAAAAAAATCAATCTAAATGTAGAGGAGAGAGATGAGGGAAGGGTGGGGGGTTAGACTCTTACCTTGTGTTTGGCTGTGGTAGCTCCAGCAGAGCTCTCCGAAGGGCAGGGGGCTAAGGCAGAAGGCATGCCCACCACGGGCCCCCCGGACTCGGACAGCAACGGCAGAGGCGAGGCCCCCTCCACCTGCTCCCTCCCCGGGGAGTCTCCCAGAGCCTCCACGCGCTCCACAAAAGCCTGCAGCTGGGACTGCAGCACCCACAGCCGGCCCCTTAGGGCCTCTACCAGGGGTAGATCGGCCGTCGGAGGCGGGCTCTTCTCCAGGATCACGTTCTCTGCTGCCTCATCGCCGCCACCGGCCGACAGCTTGCGATAGAGGCTGTCCGAGGAGGCTGCCGAGAGGAGGCAGTTGGAGTCGGGCGACGTGAGGAGCTGGATGGCTGTGGTGACCAGCTCCGCCTGCTCGCGGACGGCCAGCAGGGCCTCGCGGTCCTTCAGCAGGCAGGGGGTACGCGTGTGGCCGCAGTCTGAGATCAGGAGCCCGAGGCCGGGCACCGTCTTCTCCAGCGCCTCCCTGGCAACCTCGGAGGTCTCGTTCCCCTCGCCGCCCACGGGCCCCTCGCGGAGGCCCTCGCTGGGCACGCACTCGGCCGAGTCGCCGGCCTCTGCGTCGGTCTCCAGGGCGGGCCGCTGGCTGGAGGCCAGGTCGCAGCGCTGCAGGTTGGACAGCAGCACGCGGTTCTCGTACTGGAGCTTCTTCATCTTCCCGCCTAGCTCGCCGATCTGGAGTCTGGCTGCCAGGAGCTCCTCGTGGTTGGCCTCGCCCGGAGCCTCCCTCCCCCCTTCCTCCAGGAGCGTGCCTGTCGGCCCCGGAGACGAGGAGGTCAGTGACTCCGTCTCCCCGTTGGCTGGCAGCTCGGACTTGTAGCGGTTCAGCTCGTTCATCAGGAGCTTGTTCTGATCCTCCAGCTCGATCAGCGAGCGCCGGAGCAGCTCCGCCTCCTCCTCCACAAACTGCAGGTGGCGCTGCAGCTCCATCACGTTCTCCGCGCCCTGGAGCACCAGCAGGGCGCCCCCCGGCCCCATCCCTCCCCCAGCGGCGGGCCCCATGTCCTGGCCCTTCATGTCGTCCATCTCGGCGCGCAGGCCGCGGTTCTCCACCTCCAGCTCCACGATGCGCCGGCTCAGCAGGTTGGCCTCCTCCTCCACCAGCTTGAGGTGGACGCGCACCTCGGCCTCGCGCGTGTGCGGCGAGTCGGCCACCTCCTTCACGGTGAGCGCCGCGTCCACCTCGCCGTAGAGCGAGCGGAACTTGCCCAGCTCCTCGCGCATGCTCTCGCTCTCCTTCGCCAACTTGGTCAGCTTCTTGCACATGAGCGCCGACTCCTCCTTGGCAAAGTGCAGCTGGCACCTCAGGTCAGAGCTGTCCTCGAGCTGCAGGGTCAAGAGCACAGGCCGTGACACATCTTTAGGGACTTGCCCAAATGACACTGATGATGAATGCCTTACACTGCATGGCTGCTTGTGCAATTCTAACCTTTCCTCTACCTCGCTCTAAGAAAGCTGTCTCATTTAATGAACTACAGTGAAACTCATAATCATCACTTTGCAAAAAAATCTTGCATAGAAATACTGAATAAAGAAAAAACTATTCCATGATAATTACAGACAACAGCGAAGGGAATGATTGTGTTGGATCTGTTTGTGCCGTTAGTCAGTGTGGGTTGCAGTTTTTTGTTTTTGCAATTCAAGGAGTGGCAGTTGAGGCCGTTGGCATACTGCATGCTTTCACAGAGTACTTTGTTTGTGCAGCAGTCGAATGTACTGCTTGCACATACATTACATAATAGGCCATACAATGACTACTGTGAAGAGCTTGAGCGTGAAAAAAAACAAAAAAACCTCTCCCTCTCTTCACTAATGCAAAGCGATCTGTGATAGTAATTACAGAAACAAAGACTGCAAAGTGGCTCGCAATGAAAGTATGGGACCAAAACAATCCCAAGTACCCTCCCTCAGTACACGCTGTTCAGAGAGACATCACTCCCCTGTTCACAGCCTGGGAAACAGTAGACTGCATCCCAGCAGAAACGAGCCTCGCTTGGAAAGCCGTTTAATGGGCTGTCGCCACACATGCCAAAATCAATCCGACTATAAAACTTCCCCCCATAAAGATAAGATCGATATTGCGGTTTTAAATTTGAAGAGGGTAGCATCACTCTTGTGTTTTTTTTTATTCATTAGGCCTTTGGGGGATGCGGGAACGCAGGCCATGTGTCTGTCTTTCACCGCTAAACACCAAATGATAAAAAATAAAAGAGTGCGGTATGAAGTAAACAGAAGGTCTCAGCGCAGTACCTGAAGGGTGGGTTTCTTCTCCGCTTTGCTGTTCGAGCGGCGATCGGTGCCCCTCTTCTTCTGGGAGTTCTGCTGTGGGAACACAAAGAAAAGGAAAAATAATTAGCAGTTGTTAATCACCAAAATAATGACCAAGGCTGCTCAGCCCTCCCCGACCTCCTTCCCCTTCCCTGCAACACCCCCTCCCTCACATGCCCGTGTCATCAGTCATTGCCAGGGTGAAGTTTATCACCACGGAGATACTGATCGCGGTGCGATTTACACCTGGCTGAGCTCAGGAAATGTAAACAAAGACAGACAGTGGATGGGGGTAGACAGAAGGTGAGAGTGGTTCGAGAGGAAGGAGGGTTGGTGGATGGGGGGAGCACAGATGGATGGTACAACCATCCCTTGTCTCCTTCCCTCAGGTCACCTGCGCCTGGCTCTGTTATCTTATGCTTCCATAAATCATCATTTCATTCCCTTTTTGCGGTCAGGAGGGGGAAGCGGCTCTCCGAGACCCCGCTGACAAGTCTACAGCGTAAGCTATCTCTTAGCACTGTCGTTCCCATGGTAACCGGGCCCTCCACGGTGAACACAAAGAGGAAATCGAATGAGGAAACAGACCGGGGGGATAATATGCTTCACATGATTTAAC
>NC_045155.1:9032346-9122346 GCF_900700415.2 Clupea harengus | reverse complement strand
CCTGTTTCTGATGAGTCTGTCTCTAAGCGCACGGGCACCAGCAGTGCTTTAACTGAGAGCAGATGAGCTCTGTCTGCTTCTGAGGGCAACAGCATGTGTACAAGGTTACTGGACTCCAGTGTAAATTAGAGCTGGGGTAAAGCTTTTATAATTAGAACCAAAGCCCTTTGTGTGTGAGTGAGTGAGTGAGTGAGTGTGTGTGTGTGTGTGTGTGTGTGAGAGTGTGTGTGGGTGTGTGTGACTGTGTGTGTGAGCAAGAGTTTGGTCAGTGACAGTACGCTCTTGGCATGCTGTGTCTGAGCTTTGTGTTTCAGCACATGATATATGGAATTGTTATATTGTGACCATAATAAACCAAGTTTGGATTTAATTTGAATGGTGCATACATACATGGTTTGCCTTGTCATGTTGTGTGTTATGTGGATATGCATGTTCCTGTGCACGTGTGTGTGTGTGTGTGTGTGTGTGTGTGTGTGTGTGTGTGTGTGTGTGTGTGTGTGTGTGTGTGTGTGTGTGTGTGTGTGTGTGTGTGCATGTGTAAACTATGTTCGGTCCACCACTAGAATGCATTTCCAGTGATGAATGACAGAGGCTTCTCTCAAAGGTCACATCGGGGGGAATGAGCTTTTATCTTTCCCTTGCACCATGTCCTGTCAGAGCCTGGCCAATTTTGTGTACACACGTGACAACTGACAAACGGCCATGCTCTCAACTCAACCTCGATGCCACGGCGGCCTTGAGCTAGCAGGCCCATTTGTAACCTATACTGTGCGCACAAAAGACGTGGATGAAAATCATCCGCAGGTCTTTGTCATACAGCGCCTGAAGTGATGGTGTGTAGGAGGGAAAAAAGAGAGAATCTTCACGTTTTCTCTTAGTGGCTGACCTGGCTGACAGGGCGAGC
Organism: Clupea harengus; assembly: GCF_900700415.2. Taxonomy (NCBI): domain Eukaryota; kingdom Metazoa; phylum Chordata; class Actinopteri; order Clupeiformes; family Clupeidae; genus Clupea; species Clupea harengus. The sequence continues at coordinate 9,121,442 of NC_045155.1, read as the reverse complement.
ATGATCCCACTGTTTGCATTCACAGGAGCTGTAAATGTCAAAGACGCTGACATTTATCAAGCCACTTCAAACATTAATCAGAAAGACTCTTCCCAATCGAAGTGCAGCGTGTGCGGGTAATCCCTGCCATGCCTGTCCTTATTGTCATTGAGATTTGATGAGAAATTCAGACGGGTCTGAAACTAGTGTTGCTTTGGGGGAAGGGGTTTGTGGTTGTCTGTCTCCTCATTGGACATTTTGGGTGTGTGGTTTTTTTGAGAAGGACAACGAGACTGCGTATGACATTTTGCATGCATGATGGTAATTCCATCAGTTGGTTCCCATTCAGATTGTGACATTCCCATGTCACGATGTCACATTCTCTGGAAGGTCTGACACAGAATTCAATGCGTGCATATATCCTCTTCTTCGTGGAATTCAAATAACTCACACATTGACCTCCCTACAGAAAATATCTGTTTCAATTTACATTTTCTGTGAAAGGTCTTCATTTTTTCAGTTTTAAGGTTTTATTTTCTTTGCGACGGTCCACTTTTCATTTAAAAGATCATTACTTCCACAGCAGCAAGTCCAGGCACTTCCACAGTACAAAACCAGAGGACATCTATGTGAGTCATATAATACCAGGAGCACTGCAATGCACTGACTAATGGTGGAACATTAGCGAATGTGGAAACAGTCAGTGACAAAGAAAGAGAAGGAGACACAAAAGAGTGTGTGTGTCTGTGCATGAGAAAGTGAGTGTGTGTGTGTGTGTGTGTGAGAGAGAGAGAGAGAGAGAGAGAGAAAGAGAGAGAGAGAGAAAGAGAGACCACAATAAAAGAGACCACATGCTCTGTAACATAAATGTGCAGCTGCATTGAACATATTGTAATTGTACACAGGTGTGGCTTAATCATCAAACATGACTCCGGCAGACTGTTTCTCATTAACCCCAATGCAATAGCAATCAGCACAAGAACTGCTCCCGTGGTTTCTGAGGGAGGGGAGGCTGAGTGGGACTGCACACAGGTGCTGCGGAGTACCTACTGGATCCAGGAGGTGCCCGACAATCTCAACAAACACAGCTTCAGATAAAGAAGGACCTTGAATACGAATGAAGAGTCCCTGACCCCTACGACTGGATGAAGGGAACCTCATCAGACTCTAATGCAAATGTTGTCAAGGAAATGAGGAAAAGATGATGCACTGTGGCCAACAATAAGACAAGGAGAGAGAAAAAATACGTTGAGGACCAGTTATTCAAACACTACAAGACCCACTGATTCTCATCAAGGTTTTTATTGGGTTCAATCATCCACCTTCCTGTCAGAAATGTCCATGATATACAGTGTTTCCCTTATTAGTATATAGTAAAGTATACAGTAGTATATACTATATAGCAAGTATGAGTGGTAGTAATATTAATGGCATAATATAGTATAGTAATATTATTACTGTATAGCAATATATAACAAACATACTGTAGCAAAGCTCCAGGATCAGCATTTCAACTGTGGAAGAGAGCTTTTGTAAACAGACACCCTCTAGCAACGTAAATAGCCCGTAGCCTGCATTGTGACACCTTATTTAATGTTGTTAAGAATAACTCCAGTCTGTTTTCACTGCTAGGTAACCCGTGAGAGGCTAGGAGGGTACAACAGCGAGCCAGGGGAGAGAGAAACGGCCGAGGCCGAAGCAGCCAACTAAATCTCCCAGCTGCCACATGAACGAGGCTTTGTGTCTCCCTCCTCTCCGCCCCTTTCAGCGGAATTCAATCAGCGAGCACATGCTTTGCCCCTTCACTCATTAACCGAATCGCAAGCACTTGACGCTCATTAACGTAGCAGCTTGCTTACGGAAAACTCAACACGGGGCACTGTTAGGTGGCCTGGTGCGTATGCTTGGTTTGTTGTGGCATTCCAACTTCATCACTTTGTTTATATATAACATTTGGAACAGATTTGGAACAGGAAGTAAAAACACCTTCATCCAAGGGCCAGGCTATGCTATTTGGTGTCTTGTGCCAAGGAAACAAAAGAGAAAAAAGGGGGCGCAAAACGGTTCAGTTCTCACACTAGAAACAGATGGCGACAGAACTGGACACGGTCCAAGGGAGAAGAAATCTCAGATATTGAAGTGTCTGCTGCTGTCATTACACTCGTGCTCGCTTGCCCACCCACAAACACACTCAAACATTCACCGCCACTGCCATGTGCACATTCCCATGACGGTGCACTTGACAAACCCGCTCACACGTCTCGTGCACACTAACCTCTCACCAATTTTCAGCACCGAGCGCAATGATTCCTTGGGGGATAAATAACAAGGGTGAATTGAGCAGATACACTAATAGAGAGATGGGGGAGGAGGGGGGTTCCAAATCTCATCCCATTCAATATGAAAGAAAGCCTATGCAAGTACACTTGCATACTGCTTAAGAGTTTTTATATGGCATAGTCTTTCTTCTTGGCTGCTAAAAAGGGCCCAATGAGGCCGTAACTTTTTTGCCACTCAACCGAACATGGCGGTCAGGGAGGTGGGGGTTTCTGTGCCAGTCAGCAGGGAAATCAAATGTTCAGATCAGTGGATCAGATCTGAGCAGCCAGCTGGTCACTCAAAGGTTCAGTGGGCATGGCCAAGGCCCAACGGTCACGCTCAAAGACTGACCTACAAAACTGATGGAATAATCTGCCTTTAAGCAAAGCTTGATGCCCTGATCTCTTTTTTTCCCCTCCCTAAAAACTGTGATATTACAGTGCATCCTCATTGGTCAGGCCTGACAAGTAACTATATTTGCAAACAATAGAAACCACTGCTTTGTTCTGTTGGAGAAAGACAACAACACAAGCACAATCCAATTTAGATGTGTGCTACAGCTGAGGCATTTGGGTAAGGATTGTGTTTTTCTTCTCAGGTCTCAATGTTTCTCCTCACCCCGGTCCTGTTCAAGAAAACCTCCAGAGTCTACTTATGGCACCCTGGTTATAACACCTCTAAACTTATCTCTGTAACCCCCATCCAGAGGAGGTGTTAAGGAGATTCAGCACTTCACTTTAATTGGCTTTGAGCCTCTTGCAGTTGACGTTTTAATCACTTGGAGATGGCTGGTTTTACCCGTTTAGGGGGCAAATGTATCATACAACGTGCCCTAGGACCATGTGTACACACATGAGTTATTATAGATATAGCTTGTATTGCATCGTAGTTATTATTTAGTTTTCACGTCTTTTTAATTTTAATTTCAGTCTTTTTCACTGCTAGTTTTAGTTTTAGTCTAGTTTTGTGTATGGAGGTTTTTCGTCAGCTTTACAACAAGACATGCCTTAAAGTGGTTGGATTATCAAGTCCATGTTCCAGGTAAACCTTCCCACGCAGGGCGCACACAGGGATGAACTTGATGTTCTCTTGCTGCGCATCCTGCAGGTTTATGAGGGAAATCAGCAGCCATGTGCTGCATGCTGCTCTGTGGGTTTCTGTGTAGCAGGAGGCTCTACACAAAACGGCTCTCTGTTAGATGAGAGAGGTGACCCTTTAAACGGAACTATGTTCCTGTTGGCCCACTGACTGATAGATGACATTAGGTGCTGATGAGAGAGCGTCTCCTCGCTCCACTGATGGCCCTGTCTGTGCCCCTCTCATGTCATATCTCACTTTCTATCTCATTACCTCCACCTCCTCTCATCCCATCCCATCCCTTCTGCCCTTCTCTTTCACTCTCCTCCTCTCATTCTTCTTTTTTTCTTTCGTCCCTCCCCTCTTTCTCTCTCCGTTTCGTTCTTCCACCCACTCGCTCGATCAATGACTGTGTTTGACAGGTTACGAAGAGGAGCAACGGTAATGGAATCTCTTCTTGGCTAGGGCAACCAATAAAGCCATAATTGTCCTGATATGATTTTGCACTTAATCTCGCTTCTCCATCTCTTCACTATTACGGTCCACTTTGTGGATTGACCACTGTACGTCCAGGCCTGACCTGGAACTGCCAGGGCTAGCAGGATGTGTTGAAATGGAAAGGCCTGGCCACTTGTGACAGGTCTGAGTAAGGATGGACTGTGGTGCCTTTGTCAGGGCAGGTTTATGTAATCCTTACATAAGGTGATCATAGCCTGTTTCCCTACTGATGGGACTAGCGGCTAATGGCTAATGACAGACTGATCTAATAACACCCTGTGTGTGACAAGGTAGGGGGACGCAGGGGTACATGTGATAATGTGCACAACACACAACACACACAAATAGACAGAAATGGGATAACAAATGTGTCCTTGTAGATCTCAACGCGAGGACTACACTGCTGCTGTAAAAAGAAAGTGACTGTTACGTGATAAACGGTGCTTGGTGACACTTGGTGAAACCTGCCAGAAGAATCTAAAAAATGATGTCAGCTTCGTGGAAAGGCTTTGTTTAACACGGTCAGGGTCTTCCAGTCTTAAACACACACACGCACACACACACACACACACACACACACACACACACACACACACACACACACACACACACACACACACACACACACAAAGTGCTATCCTCACACAGTCCACCAAATCCCAGCTAAAATCCCTCTTCCATTCCCACCCCATCGCATGTGTCCCTCCCCGTCTCACACTGACAGGCTTATGCGGTGAGACAGATTCCACTCAGGAGGTCCGGCACAGCTCTCCTCTGACAACTTATGTAACCAAAGTCCTTGTCGCACACGCTCACAGCCCCTCCTATTAGATCTGGGACTGAGCGGCCCTTAACGAGCTGAAGCGCCGGAGTGAGCCCATTGGAATGCGTGGGAATCCGAGTGCACTGACCCGCCTGTCAGAGAGAGACACCAGTAACCTGACAGACCCTAACGACGGAGACATCCTAGGGGCTCAGTGAATGTGACAGGACGAGAGCGTCGATGATGGTTTAATCGGTGGAACAAACGTCCTTTAATCTTACGAAACAGGGAAGGTGAAAGATCAATGCAAGCGTTTGATGGATATGACTGCGCTGTCAGTGGATACAGGAAAAAAAAGATTTGCAGGTTGATTCTGATATTATTTCTTTGATTACATTGGCCGAGCTGTATGTAAACATGAACTGTATGGATAGGGATTGGGTATAAGAAATGTGTTAGGACATCTTACCCTGCATTAGCCCTCCACACTTGACTGCACTACAGAACAGGCGGTGCTCAGAATCTGGAGAACCACTGCAACATTTGCATCTTTCTGGACACTTCCATCTAGCTCCCAGCTTGGGTAATAATGCTAGGACACACAGTGAAGTTGACAGAGTTATGGTATCTATGTGAAGAAGAGCCATGGGGAAAACACACGAGCACAAAGGGCTGTTTGTACAAGGCATGATGATCTGTGTTTGGGAGTTTACAGTCGTGTATCCAAGGAACAGCCCCACGAGGAGCCTTTTACACTCAAAATAGAATTTGCAGCTGTGAGAAATGAGGTAACGGTACACGTATGCATACATCTGTGAAATCAAGATGTGTGTGTGTGTGAGAGAGAGAGAGAGAGAGAGAGTGTGTCACTGTGTGTGTGTGTGTGTGTGTGTGTGTGTGTGTGTGTGTGTGTGTGTGTGTGTATGTGTGTGGATGTGTTATGTGTAATTTATGTGTGTTTCTCGGAGAGACTTACAAACGACCTGCCAAGACTGCAGCGTTGTCACAATCAGACATATTAACCTCCAGTCGATGTACTCCGTGCACCGTTCCTTGAGGAAAGGGATAAACGCGAAAGGCCTCATCAATCAAACACAGAGTTTCCCTTTTTTTATTACCAGTCAAAAGATGAAACAGCTTGGAGCTCTGCACTTTAAAATTGGGAGACAACAAGGTGCCCGTTGTGGGTTAAATGGATCGGCAGAGAGCACTCAGTGCCAACGCCTCGCCAGCCATCATGCATGTACCATTCATGTCATTATCGCTGGCACAGTTAAGCCTGAGGTATGGATGTATAATTCATGGGTAATCTCAAGTGGTGAGCCGTTCTTCATCACATACACACACACACTCATTATCATTCACATATCCACACACACACACACACACACGGGTGCACACAGAAGAGCAATTAGCCCCACTTCAAAGCTCTGAACGGTCTAGCTAGCCATAAAATAGCCTCTCATACTACACCCCCTCCAACCTCAAGCTACCTATATAGACATCTACCCTTTTATTTGACCCTGTCCCCCTAAAAACATCTACCATGACCACTACCACCACATACTCAAACACACACACACACACACAGACACACACACACACATGCGGTTACACTCACATCACCTCTCTCCTCTCGCAATCTCCACATTAGATGTTTCTTCCCAGACAACAATGGCTCCCGGTAGACGCACTACCGTCCACTGCGGCTGACATCAAGGCGCTCTTTTACCTCAGAGCCTCCATTAAGAGAGCACTAAATCCCCACTGCTCCCAGACCCTTGTCAGACCCCGAAGGGGAGATAATCTGATGCTTTCAAAACAACAGTTATCCTTTTAATGTCTATAGGATGAGGGTGAAAAAAATGATTGAAAAAAAAAAGAAAACAGGCCAGAGTGTCTGATACGAAGCAAAGAGGCATGCCCTGAAGGACGCAGAGAAAGAGAGAGAGAGAGAGACAGAGAGAGGGGGGAGAAGAGAGAGAGAGAGAGCAAACACCTTTTCACAGACCCTTTTAAACTCCTTCTCTCTCTCCTCTTTTCCTGGTTCAACTGGAGTGCTCTGGGGGTTACTAGTCGTAGTAGTTTAAGGCTCTGGGCTGTGTGTAATGCAGACAGCACAAGCCTTTGGTCTTTTCCTCTCTGGGTTTCTCAAAGCTCTACCCTGTGCTCCTATGGCTCACCCCCCAAACACACACACACACACACACACACACACACACACACACACACACACACACACACACACACACACACACACACACACACACACACGCACACGTACACGCACACAAACACACACACACACACACACACACACACACACACACACCCTTGGGTCATTATCTTACAGTCTGCCCACACTTGACCCGTCGCCTCTCCATTTCACATGTACTTTTACTGAAGCATGAAATTACCTCATACTTCCTCCGGGTCTAAAAACAGCAAGAAATCCGTGATGGCTGAAAAGAATTAATCCCAGAGCGAGTTAGTTTGATTCTGCTGTAATAAACCTTTGTCTGTGCTTCATAGGTAATGGCACATGCTGTTCTGTACTCTACTAAACAATGCTCGTGACAACGCTAGTTCTTTCTGTGCAGTCCCCTGACAGTACCATTCTCCTTAGAACTGCTTCCTTTGCAAGCCAGTTCATGAAGTATATTCGTAAGCAATCCCCAACACCAACATGATTTGCCAGATTAAGTGTGCTTGTGACTGCAGGTACATGGTTTCATGTGAAGTTCAGATTTTCTAAAGCTGCATCACAGCTTTTTATATTTAAGACATGTGATGTTATCCATTAAATCCAAACATCCAATTCAATTCAAATTGTAATCAGTGATAAACATATTGCAGCTTGAGTTCTCCTCAATTATGGACAGTCCCTGATAGCAGATAGTCTGGTACTCAACCTCTCCAGACTCGTGCCAGACTCGGGCTTCTGTCAGGGCTAATGCTGCTGCTTCACCAGTGGCCTCGGCACCTAACTCCACGTCTTATTTTCAGCCTAACCACATGCTTCATTCAAGTCCTGTGGTGAGAGGCTTCAATCTATGGCTGAGGCCACGGACATCAAACAGAGCAGGGAATGTCCATCGTGGTTGTCTTTCATGTGGGCTCGTCTCATAACAGCTGCTCATATCTCCCAGTCTTAGCCTGTTTGTTTACACAACACAAAAGACTCTGAGCAAACCATCCCTCTATACACACAGCTGCCCATCCCATGAAAGCAGCTAATAGGACAGACAGTATTAAGTCTGCGTTTTCATCATTAGTCTGTCTGTCTTAACAACGAGACGTAGCATGGAACTTATTGACGTATCTGATTAAGTATCTGATGTAATCTTGTGCTTAATGAAATCCTGTGGCCTGCTTTTTTTGATAAAGAGAGTAGGTATTACATAGAGTTAAATACCATTGTCTTTTCTTTCAAGCCATATCGATGCAATTCTGGATGTCTTTGTGTCTCATTAGTTTGGATTTAGAATTCACAATTACACAACAACCTCTCAAATCGATGTTCCGTGAATCTTCTGTCTCTCTCTTATAGCCCGTGGCTACTTTGTTTTGTTGAGGGATGTTAAGAATGATTCTTTATCTATAATAGTCATCTGGGTTATCTCAATCAATTCTGGATTCTGTCGGACTAGACCTGATCCAGAGGTCTATCTGCAGTCGGTTATCATTCCGGGGGGCTTTATAACCAGAACACATGCTTCTGAATGGACACTTCAGGTCCACTTCTGGGCTGAACCACACAGGCATGGACTGGTAAACACTGCTGAAAGACCGGCAGGTTGGGTGGCTGTTTAGGCATGTTATACAAAAGCAGATCCCAAGCATTTGCTCCTAGTGTTGTGGAGCAAGGGTGACAGCAATGCAACCAAGTGAGAAAAAAACACTTTTCTCCTCTAGGGCTGTGCATAATTCAGCTGATTTGGGGACCTGGGCATTGCATATGAAACTTCAGGCACAAAGGACTTTTTAACATTCACGTAATGACCCTTGAAAGAGAGAGAGAGAGAGAGAAAGAGAGAGAGAGAGAGAGAGAGAGAGAGAGAGAGAGAGAGAGAGAGAGAGAGAGAGGATGAGGTCTGAACCAGTCCTAGGATGTCAGTGAGTCTACCATAATAACAACACAGGAGTGCTGTCCTTGTTAAGACACAGAAAGGATCAGTGCATATCTAACACTAATGTGGCTGGGATGGAAGCGCAGCCAGCTGGGTCTGTAGATAAAAGCCCAATGAGCGGTATGGAGCGCAGCATTGATAAAGACCCAGCCCCAGCCCCAGCCCCTGCTCTACTAACCTTCCCCTTCCATCTCTGGGCCTCCCCCTCTCTCTCTCTCTCTCTCTCTCTCTCTCTCTCTCTTTCTCTCTCTATCTCTCTTTCTCTCCATCTCAACTACAGCACACACTTCCCCATACATGGAAAACAAAGGATACCTCTTCCTGAAGGTCATAAATACATGCTGGGGAACAGCCTTTGAGAGGCATTTCCTTTGGAAGTAACGATAAATTTAGTATGTGTGTGTGTGTGTGTGTGTGTGTGTGTGTGTGTGTGTGTGTGTGTGTGTGTGTATTGTGAGGGCTGTGAGGGTGGACATAGAGGATGCATCAGGTCTTCTGTCGCTCATTAAAAGGATGGTTCTACAACTGGGCCATGCTAAGGCCACAATCATTATGCTATAAATCACATGAACTAGCGCACGCGCACGTGCATATGTACACAGATTTACAAACACACACACACACACACACACACACACACACACACACAGACACATTGACAGCTAGTGGATCCCTGCGGATGAACAAAAGCTGTAATGGCTAATATATGCACAGAACTTAATTTGAATGAAAGCAAAAGGGCTGAAAGGAACGAAAAATCGAAGGTTAGGGCAAAAAAGAAATCGCCTCCGGCCTTTGCCGTGCCTTCTCTCGTCATTGCCGTTCACAATCAAGGACATTTTCCTCTCCAATTTACCCCTCCCCACATCACCAGCAGCCACACCACTCCCCTCCATGGGGACCCCACACAGAGAGACATGCCTTCGACTCGATTCATCATACTGGGGGGTGGGGTTTCAGCAGCAGTCCCCCACCTCAAACCCCCTGCCTCAACATGGCTCCAACCCTACCACCTTCACAGGGTTACAGTGGCTATGAAAAAGGACTGATTGGCTTTTTTATTTTTTAATGAAAGGAGGTGTACAGAGAGAGAGAGAGAGAGAGCGAGAGAGGGAGAGAGAGAGAGAAAAAGAGCGAGAAAGAGAGAGATAAACGGGGTGCGTTAGAAGAAGGAACAGAGGAATGGTTAACGGAAAAGAAATCCCTCGATCAGCAGTCTTTTATATGGCCACTGGCGGGAGACTGATGTTCCACACAGGAGGGCTACACTCGAGCAGGTCGTGTGGATTCCCTGAGGCCGATGTCATTGAGGACTGAACGGTTTAGAGGTCACTTAGGGTTCATTTTACGGCAGAAAGAACAAGAGAGGGTAATTTGTAACCATATGGTATGGAGTTCTTCCAGACATGTCAGCCTATGTGCTCTTTTACCGGTATGGCTGTTCTGTCTTCTCATCATCCTATGGTTGCTCTGTGTCTTTTGGTGGGGCGGGGGGTATTCATGATCACTAACAATCTGATCCTCTGACCAGCCACCGCCACCCCCCTCCCCACCCCCCTGGTTAGAGGTGACAGTCTCAGTCAAATTTAATGCAGCGCACAAGAAATCAATAATTCACACAGGAGGCTGGCTTTTGCTCAGCCATCCATATGAGACTCTTAATACTCTCACTGTTCCCTCTCTCTCTTTCCCTCTCTCTCTCTCTTTCCCTGCCCTTGGCCTCTCTCGCTTTCTATCTTTCTCCTCTATCTTCTCTCCAATGTTCTCAACTGTTTTTTTCTCTCCTCAAAGGCTTCTGTAAATACAACATCTCAGGGGGAAGTCTAGTGAGACATGCCTCACGTCGGAGGGTAGCTCTGTTAAAAACACAGACCTCTGCAGCAGAGACAGAAAGGCCCAAAGACACACAGGGCTCCTCACACCAGGAGAGGACCAGCTATGCCAAGAATTCCCTCCTCATCCAGGGCAGCTCAACACAAAGGGGCAGCTCAACCCCAAGCACAGGGCACTTCGCCAACCAGAGAACAGATAGCTAACTGTGCCAACCAGACTGGCACCTACACTGTCCAGTCACCCCGTGTGTTCTTAAAGCCAGTGGTAAATAGGCTACAATGCAAGCGTGACAGACACTTAGTCATACTGTCAGTGGAAGAGGCCTCAAGGCAGGGATTGTCGGTGGAGTAATCCACCTGACTGGACTGGTCCAGCTCTGCTCCCTCTTCATTGGCTATAGCCACTGTTGAAGCTATCATTTCCAAGACCTCCAGCCAAGCCCTCCTTTTTGGATGGCGCACCGTGAGGCAGTGTCAAGAAGTGAATTTATGTACTTGTACTTATGTACGCGATGACATTTACACAGAAGAGTCAACTACCTGCTGGCTGCCAAAGGCAGACAACTCAAGCAAGGACAAGGCTTTGAATATATTACCCTGTCCACCCTAACGCCGCCTCCAGTCATGCTTGGTTCGGCCAGAGGGTTCCACTATGAGCACTCTGTCTCTCCAAGACAAACACACACACACACACACACACACACACACACACACACACACAAAAGGCCATTAATCTACAATAATAGACAGTTTGGCTTCTTTCTCTCTCTCTCTCTCGCTCTCTCTCTCTCTCTCTCTCTTTTTCCCCGGCCCAGCCAAGTGCCATCCTGTTGGCTCTCACCTCTCTGGTCTTCTCCATCTCTGTCTGGAGGACCTGCTTGGCCACCTCCAGGTCCTGCAGCTGGACTCTCAGCTCCTCGTTCTCCTGCTCCAGCCTGATTCTCTTCTTCTCCACCGACTCCAGCTCGTTGTGCAGGCGGATGGACACGTCTTTTGCAACCTAGAGAAGACAGAAACACACTGATCTTTAGAAAAAAGAAGACAAAGAGGGGACAATATGCTGGTTTGGACGTTTGTATCACAGTCCATTCATTTAAAGTCCTTTTTTTCCATTCAATCAGCTAATCAATCTGGTCATTACAGAGTATGCGTGAATGGTGGATTTTAATTGTACTATTTGAGCCAAACGTGTTCTCAAGTGTTCTCATTCTACTTGTCCTCTCAAGAACTCCTGGATATTTCTGAATATAGTGATAAAAAATGGAGGCTCGTAATCGTGATATTGTCTTTCGTTAAATGGATTATTGCTCTAGTGAGGTTTTTAATTGGACAGGTTTATGGGTGTATGAGTTATACATCCCTATGAGGCTGAGAGATTATTAAGGGGATTTTGATGCAGAAACCAGATCCAGATTTAAGGAAGGCTGTTAATGTGCTCGCAAAATGTAACAGCTCCTAAGTGTCTTTTTTATATTAAATATCCTAATCCTATCTAATCTTATCCTTCTAATGGCATTTGAATAGCGCTGTGTTGACATTTGTCATAGGGACACCAATATCCATGCATGCAATGGATAAAGAACTACATCGGGGAATGTAAGCTTTGTCATCAGACTGTGGCAATACAATCTGCATTGATATTTTATCTTTGTAAGAAGACCTGCCAAGGCATTAGCTGCCAAAATGCTTCATACTGCTGTCATCACTCAAACTGTCACTCTTGTCAGTCATCAGACAATTTTCATTGTTAGAGAGAGGGAGATTGGGGGCAGGGGAGGAGAGGGTAGGTGGAACATGGGTATCTCTCTCTCCCCCTCTTCTCTCTCTCTCTCTCTGCATCTGTGAAAGGATGCTAGGGTGCAGCTGGCCCCTCAATGCCTCTCTGTAGACAGACTGTCTGACTGGCCCCAGTATAGCACACTCTAATTCAGATCCATCCGCTTTCTGTCCATCTTTTTCTCATCACAGCCATCGACCCCAGAGGGAGCCCTGTGAACACTTATTATTGAGTTATTCTAACATGCACACATGAGATTTTCCCATTCTCACACTCACATCCTCATCATTCACTCTCTGGCCAAATCCACTGCTGACATCATGATTGTCATGGGTATTATGGCCGCACATTTCACAGAGGGTAATTATTTTCGGTTTTCAGGGCCTTAGTCAGATTCAATAAAATGTTTGTGCAAAGTACAAGACATAAAAGTAATGTATAATGGCTGTATAATGTTGATATGCAGGCTTCCTGTAAGATTGCACTGAAGAATAAATAAGTCTGCTGCTGCTGCAATTGATAAATAATTGTGTATGTGTGGGGGTGACAACCTTCAGGAGAAATTCAGTAAGGCACACTTCCATTTCTCTCCTTGTATTCCAGTATGAATTGTATCTGTCTTTCTTCAAGTCCTCTACTGACAAGTACACTTCACAGTACACATTTAGAATTTACAATGCATCATTACATTACTACACAAATCACTTCAGTGTACTCCATGAACTCCCTATTTTCCTATCATTCTCGTCTCTCTTTCTTTCCCTCCCTCTGTCTCTTTCTCTCCCTCTCTCTCTCTCTCCACAGGTCAGAGGTGGGCAGACAGCCCACACAGCAAAATCAATGCTAACTTTCATTCCCAGTCTGGGCTTTTCCAGCCTCTGTTCTTCACCCTTGTGCTGGTGCTTTATGGTGATGGAGCCTCGGCTCAGCGAGACAAACCCCTTTATTAATGGACCTCTAAAAGTGCCTGTTAACGCAGATTAATTGGCAACTATTCCTGCACACCCACCCACCCACCCCCTCCTCCCTCTGCCTGCCAGTCTAACAGCCCTGCCTGGTGTACTCACATACGACAGACCCCCAAAGCATTTTGCTTTGATATGCAAAGTAGAAACACCTAAAGCGTTTTTTATAGTGTGTGAGTCTGTCAGTCAACCAGACGGACAATCCTTGGAAGTACAAGGTATGCTGTCATGGCATCAGCTTTTCATGCGGAGAAGATTGAGTGTGCATGTTTGTAAGTGTGTGTGTGGGTGTGTGTGTGTGTGTGTGTGTGTGTGCTTGTGTGTGTGTGCGTGTGTGCATGTACATGCGTGTGTATGTGGGCAATGAGGTCAGTTATTGGCTTCCATCATTCTCATGTAGTTCTGGCTCCAGTCCTCTCCCTTCTTGACAAACAACAGAAGTCAAAGAGAAGCATTTAGCCATCAAAGGGCCTCTTTCATGTGTGTGTGTGTGTGTGTGTGTGTTTGTGTGTGTGTGTGTGTGTGTGTGTGTTTGTGTGTTCCTGTGTGCATGTTTGAGTGATTGCATTTGTCCTTGTCTGAAATCATTTGCATGCTTGAGTGTGTGTGAGGGTACTTAACATTCAGTGTACTTTTTGGTTAGCATGTGAGTTTGTGTGTGTGTGTGTGTGTGTGTGTGTGTGTGTGTGTGTGTGTGTGTGTGTGTGTGTGTGTGTGTGTGGGTGTGTGTGTGTGTGTGTGTGTGTGTGTGTGTGTGTGAGAGAGAGAGAGAGAGAGAGAGAGAGAGAAAGAGACTAAAAGAGAGCAGAAGAAGGAAGGAAGGAAAAGGATCTTTTGTGTGTTTTTGTGTGTCTCTCTCTCTCTGGTGTGTGTGTGTGTGTGTGTGTGTGTGTGTGTGTGTGTGTGTGTGTGTGTGTGTGTGTGCGTATGTGTGTGTGTGTTCGTGTTCTTCCTCTGAACTGGCTTGTCAGTGCTGCCACAGCTGTCCGCTCCCCTGACAGTTGTTTTTAACGACTTCCCTGCTGATTTTATCAGCCTGCTTTCGTAAAATGGCACTGAGCTCTAACAGGTCTCCCATCTTCCTAAACCTCAGCACAAGCTGCTCCCCTAAGACCTCACTGCACTTTCGATAACCCGACAACACAAACCTTTCCATTTAAAAAATGGCCAAGATATGGGCCCTTGGTAAAGAAAAATCCAGCATGCTCCAGTCCAGTTTGTTTCTGACCATCGCTTCTCTGCTTCTTTCGTTGGGCTCTTTTTCGCTTGTGATTCATTATATAAGGATTCCTCCACGCTAACTCACAGTGAACTTGGAGAAAAATGTCTCTCTGCTAATAATGTTCAAAAGTGTGATGTTCGAACATGTTCAAACAAATGTTCAGACTATTGTGTGTCAAAATAAGTATAAGACAGAAATTCTTCTGGACATATCACTGTCCCAAAAACAACAACCAAACTGGCAGTGGTAGTAAGCTAATCCTCATATAAATTCCTCAAGACTGTCTGCCCTTCTACCTAATATGACAGTAGAGTATGGTTCACGGAGAGGGCTCATTAGTAGATGGTTGTTTCAGAGCTACGTGCATCTGCTGCATGGATTGAAAAGGGAAAGGGACACATGTACAGGAGAGGATTGTTCTTCCTTGGTATTTTCACAGGCCTCACTACAAACTAGAACTAGGCCTGGAGGCTTGAATAATTCCTGCTCTCTTTACTACAGGGAATTCAGCTCAACTGATGTTTGGATGGTGAGATATCCACACACACACACAAAACAGCTCTCTTTCTCTCTTTGTATCTTTCTCTCTTTCTACCCTTCCTTCATCTCTCCTTCTCTCTCCCTCTGCTATCTCTGTATCTAATATATTCTCCTCTTTCAACTCAGGAACTGCAGCTCAGCTGTTGCTGTATGAGGTCTCCACACACACACACACACACACACACACACACACACACACACACACACATGGGTACCAGAGGTGTGGTCAGGTCTCTAACATGAACAAACAGCCCCGCCAGCCAGCCAACACACAGCCTCCATTCCAACACCATCTCCTGTCCTCCCCCAAGACCCAGATGTGCTTTTTATGGGCACAGAAATGAGGACAGTGCAATTGAGGGCAGGAAATGACACAAGGATCCCAGTCAACATCCAGTCCTTCAGAAAGCTCATTCCTATCCCCCAACAATCATCACCACTCATGCCCAATTCAGTCATGAGAGCGGGAGAGAGGGAGGGGGGGGGAGGAAGAGAGAAGAGAGATAGTGTGAGACACTGGCACTGACAAAAACAACGTGTTGTTTTATTGGCCTTTGTGCTTTGACAACACTGTCTAAACAGCCATGCTAATAAAGCAACTTTAGACCAACTTGAATTGAGAAAGAAAAAGAGACAGGGAGAGAGAGAGAGAGAGAGAGAGAGAGAGAGAGAGAGAGAGAGAGAGGGAGAGGGAGAGGGAGAGGGAGAGGGAGAGAGTCTGTTACACAGGATGCAACAGGACGTGGGAACCACTACTGGCTGACTCAGGGAAACTCAAACACCCCTATCACCCCTGCCACAGGCCAAGCACATCTGACCTCCAAAGGCAATTTAATTGGACAACAATGTGAATACAACCACAGCCCACAACACAAATTATCCACTAAAGATAAAGAACCAAAAAAATGACACAAACCACAAAAGGAAAAGAACAACACAACATAGCCTTGCTAATAAGAGTTTTCAAAAGCGTCAGTTCGTATCCTCTGAAAAAGCAGTTGGGCGCTGGCCATGGATGTGTCGTGTCGTCTCAGTAGAGACGACCGCTGTCTCCAAAGCAGGTCAGACAGGCAGCTCTGGAATGAGCGCTGTGCTTGGTTAACCTCAATGTGAGGAGTTAAAAGCCCCGCTCCATTTCCCCCACAGCCAGTTCGTCACGGCATACCCCAGTGGTGCTCCTCCACAGCTGCCTCTGGGGCGCAACTGAGAGAGGAGGCCAGTGAAATCTGACCCCTTTCTGCCGGTAGCATTGGATAAACAATTGGCTGAGTGTTTCGGAGACTTCTGCTCCCAGCTAATGCATCTGACTGGCATACTTAAGCCCAAGGATGTGGATGTTGTTTTTTAAAACTCTTTTGTCTTACTGGACTGTGTGACTAACTGACCCACTGCCTGAACCACTTTGTGATGAGCTACTGCTATGGTTTTCAGTTAAGAAGATGAGTAGCCTGTTTATCCTGAAGTGTTAGAAGTCAGTTAAGAAGAGGAGTAGCCTGTTTTAGCCTATGGAGCTTTGCAGCGGGGAGGCACAAATGTTAGCTTTACAGAAGACAGGAAGTCTCTCTTCTCCTCCTCTCCCTCCCCTTATCTGATACTGTACAAAGCTCAGCCATCTCTGCGGAGAGACGCAACAGCAGGACATGGCTCTAGGGGGATGACATCATTAGGTTCCATCCCAAGTACTGAGGGGAACGCGAGAAAGACACCATTGTGTACCGAGGCTGTGTGAACACAGACAAAACTTTGAAAATTCATGACCTGCAACCATACTCTTTCCCTGACTGAGCTGAAAGCACCAGTGTTTAGAGGTTGCCTGTCTGTGGGTGAAACTCACTGGTTTCTTTGTTGGTGTGTGTGTGTGTGTGTGTGTGTGTGTGTGTGTCTGTGTGTGTGTGTGTGTGTGTGTGTGTGTGATACTGAAAGTGAACATGCTGAAACACTAATTCTCAACTTTCGACCTCTTTCTTCTCAGCTCAGTTTTTGAGATGATGATCTCATTCAAACACAATGAAAGCAGCATAAAATGGAAATGATGTCAGTTGGTGGCACGTGTATGTCACGTTCAAGGAAATATGCAAAAACTATGCAAAGCAGCAGAATGAACTGGGAAAATACAAATCACACTGTGTTTGCAAACATTCCATGGTTTGTCCCATACAATGGTCTGTTCAGCAATATCCAGCCATCATCAGAAATACACAGGAGCCTAGAACACCACTTAATCCCACAAATACGCTAAAAACACAGGCCCTCAACAGTAAAGACAACCTCACTCCCATACTCTCTGTCCTTTTTGCTCTCTACTTCTCTCTCACTCACTTTGACATCCTGCTCCAGGGTGCAGATGAGCTCCCCGTCCACCTGTCCGGTCTGGGCCACGCGCAGGCTGCGCCGCTCGGCCTTGCGCAGGCGGTACTGCAGGATGCGGCAGGTCTTGTTGGCCTGGTCCAGCTGCTGTCTCAGGTCCTGCAGCTGGTACACGTCCTCCTCCAGGTACATGTCCCTCATCTCCAGCATCTCTGAGCGCAGCTCCTCAATCTCATCCTGCAAACAGCAGATTGGAATACACACAGGTTAATTTAAGACCAGCACACACTCGCATGTCTGAAATGTGTTTACGTTTCATGGGGCTTCAAATGTGCAATGTCTGTGCCCTGTCAATTATTTGTTTTTAACAAATGTGACGCTTTAATTCTCACCAGGCCAACTATTTATTTTGTGAATAACGACAGCCGGGGTGATGATGTATCAGTTGGCATGCTATGTTTCCTTGACATCATCCAATTAAAAACCCTTAACTCAAGAGAAGAAAACTTGGCAAACAGCAACGCACAAAACATAGGCAGTAAGCACAACAGTCACAGGAGATCCTCCTAGGGTGGAGTCAACAAGCCAAACTAATTCGACTTACAACATCAATTAACATTCTCCCTTCACTGGCAAAGCTCAAGCTGATCTAGAACGCGCACTCTCTCTTATCTCTCCCAAAGATGTAAATAGAACTGCGCTCTAAAGGCATGGAGGATGTTTCCAGCACATGTTATAAGCCTGTCATGTTGCTCTCGCTACACAGGTCTATTCATGAGCTACTTCAAAAACCTGGGTTCAAACTCTTTCTAAAGCAGCACCTCCTACACAGAGCCCTGTGTGTCAGGACAGGTGAACGTGAGAGTGGGTGGGGGACCTATGTCATCAGTACAAAGATGGTAATAGTGATAATGGTATCCTCATCATGACGACTATAATTATCCATCCAAGACACCATCACTGGAGACTCAACACTGGTGACACAGAAAACCTGAACATGTTAGCACTCTGAGGCTGTAATTATTGCTAAGCCCATCACTTTTGTTCCTAGACACACATCAGCAGATTGCAATTATGTATCACTTGTTGGCATCGAAGCATTCTTACTGGGACAACACTCATCACTTATTTTAATTATGGCACGTACATGCTTGAGTAAAGCATAAATTGAACAGTCGATAAAAGGCAAAGGAGGCAGATTTCATTTTAATTGTGCTGTCACTAACACTGACTATGTGACTGACCTCAAATTAAGCTGATCTCATTTTTTCTTCAACATGAGTTTTCAGCTGTCACGCCACTTTGTTACTATAATGTACATTAACCCAACTGGAACTGCCAATGACATCTCAATTATAGCCTACCGAAGGTGTCCAGGGATTATGCCAAAGCATCGCTGCCTTAAATATACTGTTAGAGGAAGCATTATTTGGTATCCAACTAACCTTACAGCACAGTCGTAGTAATTCGCGAATAAAGTATTTATAAGTTCGACGGGGATAAAGCGTGTGTAAATGTAACCTCGCTGTCTGAGATGCGGTGGGCTACCGCGTGCTGTCACTGTTCCCTAGAATGTAGGTCACCCACTGCAGAGAGTGTCACGTGCTGCGCGCGCGTATAAACAATGGAGTGGAGAGGTGGGCGCGGGTGCGCTGGATTGCAGCAGCATCTGCACAGCACGGGGAAGCCTGGTAAAACAGCTGCATTATTCAAGTGAGCGTGTAGATGGGATCACGGAGAATGGATGTATAGATCCACGCTAACCGTGACCTGGTTTTTACCTGTAATTGGAGCGGCGATTAATAAACGATTCCCAAAGGCATGGCTATGAAGTAATTACCAGGTAAATCTGAACGGCTGACATTAAAGGGGTCTGCATGACGGGCTAGCCTAACAGTCATTTCCGTCATTATTGTTCTGATATGTGAGAGTATATGGTTTATATTGCAAAAGCATTGAGAACAGACACGCCCCACACTGAGGGACATGAGCAGAAATCTGACAGTTAATAATGGGTAACTATCAGTTGGTGGCATAAAGGACATGCAGTTAACACCAGAGTAACGCGGTCAACAGTATTGGATAAACTGCTTACCAGTTACATTTCATGTAGGATAGAAAGCTAATGAAGCCACCTATTTTGCAGCATCAACCATATCACATCCCCAGAAAGATCACGAAGGTCATAATTAGGACCACCTAGGGTTAGATATATAACTGGCTGTTATGACACGTATATTATCTTTGTACAAAGCAATTAGTCAAGCCTCTATAGCCTAATCCCGACCTAAGAGGGAGGAGCGCCAAGGAAAAACAGTCGCCTCCCGCCACGAGCTGTTCTATTCAATACCGGTCTGTCTAGCAGGCATGGAAAATTAATAAGCGAAATGAAATCGCCTTCTTGAAAATAATACACTACACTATCATATATCTATCAACTTAGTCCATCACTAAAGGTTGTAATCTTTAGTAACTGTTAAAACATATCCCTCTTGACCATACAAATTATAAATTGTTGCTGACAAATCCACACAAAATCAGAAAACAGGAAAAACGACAAGGAGGGCTTGGACTGGCTATTAAAACAGATGACAGTAAATGTGTGTCAAGTTATGCATGAGAAGGAATGGGGTTCATAATCATATAACTGTTGTAATTGTAATCAAGTATGACTGCAATTGTATCTGAACTGAAAAAAATTAAGAGGCTGGCTGCCCAAATATTTGGCAATGTCTCAAGGGTGCCAGGCGTAATAGCCACTGATGAAAACACTGATGTGTTCAATGTTTACAATTCTTACTTTTAAGTAGTCGTTTTCTGAACGCAGTTCTTCGATTTCTCTGACAAATTTCTCATGAGTACCGTCAATGAACTCTTCTGTCAGGTCAGAAAATGCCAGTGAAGTACTAGCAAGCATCCGACTGTCGAAGGAGGTAACAGACCTCTCGTCACCGGGAGAGATGCTACCTTCCCCGGTCTCCATGCCAATAGAGAGACGGTCCTTTTCCAGTGGTGTCTTGGCATCATCCCCCCGGACAAGTTTCCCGGGCCGCCCAAAAAAGTGGTCTTTACCAGATTTCTCACTCTCCGCTGCCCCACCTCGGCTGCTGGATTCAGTGTCACTGCTCAAGGCGTCCGTGGAAAGTTTATTTTCCTCCGAAGCGCAATCAGAGAGCTCGGAGCTACTGTCTGTAGGTGAAAGCTTTCCAGTGGCGCAACCCGAGTCTTTGCTCAAATCATCGGAAGCGTTACTGGCATCCGATATTTTCCTTCGACCGACCTTCGCAGATTTGCCACTGCTCTTCGGGGCGCTAGCGACAGAGAGCATGGATTTCCCCGGTAGTTTCCCTTTCTCTGACTTAATGTCTTTACCACTCACCGGGCTGCGTCTAGATACCCGGCTCCCAATGTGAATGGAACCTGGTTTCACACTGAGCGTTGGCGTCCCGATGCCTCCTCTGATTTTAGTGAGGGACCACCCGGGAACATCTTTCGGTCTTGCCGGAGAAGGAGCTCGATTGATTTTCTTTTTCTCGTTCACTTGTAGCGGCTGCACCACCGGCTGCTGCTCGAATTGGTGCGGCTTGAGGGTTTGCGACTGCCCACTGTCGCCGCTCTCGCTCCCGCTTTCCATTTTGTGTCTAAGCCCCTTTTTCTTAGGCGAGACAAAATGAGAGGGAGAACTGGTATCAACCTTTGTCTTTGTCATTCATTCCGCTTTAAAGACAATTTAAAAAAGAAACGGAAATACTCTCGCTGGATACAGAAGTTAGGCGTAGGCTAGACTGTTTTGTGAAACGGCATACGACGGTAACTGCAAATTGCTGCAAGGGGGGTGAAAGACAAAAACAACCACACGGTTAGTATTCCTGCAGTGCCCAAATAGTTGTTTCTTCATCAAAGCTATGCTCCACTCCCTGCAGTTTCCAGCACGCCGTGTGCTCCACTCGCCCAGGTCGTCTCTGCTCATTCGCGACTGGAATTGGACTGGCTGTTGAGAAGACTGTTTCTTTACTCCGCCCAGATAGCGGCTCTGCCGTCTGTGTGACGAATTGATGTCTGGAAGCCCCGGCAATCACTCGTAGACCTCTACCGCCACCACCGTGGTTTATACTCAACACTCGGAAAGCTCTGTGCTCCCAACTCTTTCTACTTAATTTATCCACTATCAAAATATCCTACACTATTGCGAGATAAAGATGCCCGGATAAGTTACATGTAGGGAAAACCAGACCAGGTCTAATTTATGGGTCTTTCTAAAAGTCAGTATTTCTAAAACTAATAGATCTGATCACCACACCAACTACAGTATATAGCTAAACAATGGTGTTATTGCATCTGTCATACTCTCCAAACACAAATGCGGTGGTTTGCAGTATATGTGGCAGTTTTATTCAAACCTACTGTAGGCTACCACTTTAACATAGTCTAGGCATGATAATGTGAGGAACACACGTTTTAACATTCAGTCTACATAGTCTATAAGCCTATTGATTTCCACAGACTCGGTGATTTTATTTTTCATTTTCCGCCCCTCAAAGCTGCAGTTATTTTTGTATTCCACTGCAGTTTGAATGTCTACGAATGCCCATATTCATTCTGTTGCGCCCCGGTGCAAATATCAATAACCACGTCAGGGCAATGAGTGGTCACTGAATAATGAAGGTGAATTGCGGGTGACACCATGGGTGCTTGCATGGACGGATTATGAAATCAATAGCACTGATAAAAGCTAACATGTTAACTAGTGTCTTTTAGTGATATAGCTGGCAATGTCCTGCTGCTTTTCTTACATTTTAGCTGCGTGTTCCAGCCCGGAACACAGAACTACTGGTAACGACAGGAGAGCTTATCTGTGCTTCACATGGCCAACTACCATGAAAATTAATTTGAAGATGATACCAAAACTAGTTGCCTATAACAACATACCTCATAAAGTGGCAAACTGATGCATAGTGCATACTGCAAAGTGATACATCTGTGCCAATAGACACAAACATGTGATATCATACCAAATTAATAATGGCCATCATTGTTGTTTCAAGATAAAATAAAATAATTTGCATACTTATAGCATCAGCAACATATACAATCTGATATTTGATTTAAAAAATGCAGTTTCCTTCGATGGATATTCAGGTATAACCACAATACAACTAAGTAGGTTATACAACGTTAATTTACCAGACTTTTATGGGGAAAAGGGTATTTGAAATCTGAAGATGTCCTATCACTGTTAGAGGCCCTCAGGAACCCTTATAATCTGAATCAGAAATTGAATTCCTTCATTCAGCAAGCACAAGGCATGTAGGCCTAAAAGGAATTTGACTTGTTGTTGCTCAGAAATACATTAACACATTGTCACAGACAGTACTCACTGACCATAGGTGCCTTAAAGGCATAAAAGGTGAGTACGATTCATAGGGCGTTGGCTGGATGGGACCCTGATAATCTCTCTGGGGGAAGGCCAAACTGAAAATTACGTCAGGGGCCCAGAATTCCTGGCAGTGCCCCTGTCACTGACACACAGACTATAGACATTCAAGGACGTATAGGACCTCACATATGGTGCAAAACACACATTTAAAGCAGTAAAAGCCTTTAATGATCAACATAGCTCTAGACCGCTTGCATTCAGGCTGGGGGCCCGTGTAGCCCTTTGTTTATTGCTTTAAGGGCCCCTGTGATCGCTCGGCCCCTGGGCCTGTGCCCGATAGGCCCTTGCAGTAATCCGGGCCAGGGTTCTTAGCATATCCCCCGTAATTATCCACTAATGATGGGCTAATTCACAGACCTCTCATGTCACGCTTCTAACTCGGGGCACCACACATTGAATAATTAGGGAACACGACAGAGGCAAGCACATCCGCAGTCTTGTGTTCTACCTGAAGCAAAAGGGTAATATATTCATGAACTGTTATGGAGTTCCTGTTGAGGGACTAGGTAAAGTAGGCCCAGAGCTGGTTACAGTCCCCTTTAATTTTTCTTTAAGTCAATCACAAGCCTTCTATCAAGTGATTATATAGAATTTATATTATAGACTATTACATGATTTGCTTTAAACCAGGAGCACATTAGATTGAGGGTGCCAATAGCTTGCAGACCAATTATTTCGCACACTCAGTTAGTTAACCTATCCCTAACTCTTTCCCACAGAAAGCCTAGTTGCATAGCTCCCATCCAAAGGGTTCTCTATCCTGGCAATGGCAGCTATCACTGGTCACCTGGAGTAGACTCTGTTGGAGTGTGGGGGTAAGATTGCCCCAAATGCCCTTAACAGAGCAAGGGGTCACTAGACAGCAAGCTAGTCTTGGTGGAAGATCAGAGTGTGTTGCTGGGCTGTGGTGAAGCCATGTAGCCTCCGTCCCTGGCAAACAGACTTCTCCCTCTTCTCACTCGCATCAGCCTGTGGAATCTAGTGTCTCTGGCGCCCCCCTCATCGCTCAATCTAAGGACACAGAGAGATGCAGTGGCAACCAATCGGATGTGCCCATGGAGACAGCTAGGCATTTACAACCCAATGAATGCAATAAGGGCAAGCTTCTCGAGCCCCTTGTGTGTAGCTGAGGGTAGCCGTGCCTGGTGTAGAGCTACACGTCACCCACAAAGGCCGTCGAGTATTTACTGCTCTGACGGTGCCTGTTGGGTCAGCAGTCCTCCTTCATTCGAGTGACAGACTGGTATTTTCCAAATCTCAGTGTGGCAATTCTGGCATCTTGTGAGTGCAGCTCTTACACTTTTCTCCCCAATGATAACGCTACATTCAGGGCTGTCTTTGTGGAGCTCCAGCTATGGAATAGAGCAGTGTGCTGAATGGGAGCCATGGAAGGATTCAGTTCCATCGTAGCAAGTCAGTTCTGCAGTCCTCATGATGTCACTTTCTGCGGTGGAATGTAGTCTGTGCCTCAGCGGGCCAAGGTCCTCCCCACTGGATGTGTGTACTGATGGCACTCTCTGTTGGGTTCTGTCTTGACTCCTCAAGGTTCTGAGGTTGCAGAACATCAGTACCATCCAAGAGTTCCCATTATCGAGCTCAACTCCATGTCATTGCTCCACCTGAGATTAAGTCCAGTGTTTTTTTTGTGTGACACTGTAATGGCAAAATCGAAATGATCCACTCTCAGGTCTCCATCAACTTTTCAGGTTCACTCACCGTGAGCTTCTTTCACCCCACTTGTGGCTATGGTGTTGTAATTGATATTCTGTTGAGCTCACAGGATGGGAACTCTCTACAGAACCGCAGTCTCAATATGATGGCTACAGCACTCGGGAGAGCCTACGTGTGAGTGCAAGGTGAAAAACATTTCAACATGGCCCAGTTCTCAGTCTTCCTAAAGACAAACCACTGATTCACTCAAGTAATCTGAATCACCCAAGCACCACTCACTCAGATACCACATGATTATTAGGAGTAGTAATACTACAAGACCTGAACGATTTAATTGTTTCCTTAATAGAAGTCCCGGCAATAGTGTAGATGTGTATACACAGCAGAACCAAAACCCAGCATCAAGCCCCACTTTCTCTTATGTTAGACCCAGTTACATAGTTCAGAGTGCTTTCATTTTGTTTTCTTGGCCTACATAACAGTGATACCAAAACAGGAATCTGACCCCCTACTGTGTTCTCCAGGGTTCTTGAGGCAATGGAAACTACATGCAACCCAAGCTGGTAATACATGTACAAATCTGTCTACTAGTGGGGGTAGCGATAATGACAATGACAGTAATGGCGATCTCAATTTACATTGTTTTGTAGGAGAATGTCTCTTGGTTTATAGCAACGTGTCTGTTGCATGCATGAATCAGAGGACATTAAGACTGTTTTGACTTTTGTTGACAATGTGGTCATGACATTTCTGAATAAAGAAAGCAGGTATGGAAAAAATGAGCATTCAGGGCAGTTTTTCTGAATAAGCCACACTATCATCAAACATTCTGGAATTCTCATCAGGCTTGATCAGCAGGCTGTTGTTTTACATAATGTATATGTCAATATTGCTAAAATATTATGTTCTGGGCCTAGGCATAGTCTCTCATGACAAAGCTCTCTTGCCCCATCTATTGGTCAAAGAGGGTAGAGTGAAACAAGTCAGGAATGGCCACCACGTTTTAGCAACTAGATGTAGCTGCTCTTTTTTGGGAGTTAAGTGGATGTTACAACATGATTGAAGAAGAGATTATGTTTTCAGGTATTACGATGTTTACTAACTGTCTGCCTTTTGAACTCCTGATTAAGTTAAACATTTAAATGAACACAACAAAATTTGCATTCAGCGCCCATGGCATTATGTAATTACCAGCATATTAGTGAATTAACGTTGGTTTGCCCCTAAACCTCTCTAAGGGGACCACAAACCATGATGACAAAACCACACTGAAAATGGCAACAATTAACTTGCTGCATGGAACCACAAAATAGTCAGGCCATTGCAGCATGAAGACATTGGCAATAAACTGGCAGAGATCGCTCATGCCTTGTGTGCAGGAGCGTTATTAAGGACAATTACTTCCGCTGTTTATTGGAATTGGGCCTAGATTGTGACAGGACACCATGGCAGAAGATCTTTTCTCTCAAGGAACCATAGAATAATGAATGCAATTCGGTTTATTACAAAACCTGACAACTCTTAAGGCATAATTCACAACAGAAAAATCACGAGCATTAAGCTCAACTCAACAGTGCTGCTTCCTTGTTTCAGCTTCCTGATTAAACCCTAAATTAGAACTACACTAACAACTAAACAAAAATGGCAACTAACAACTAAACTTGTTCTCTGCTCATACTTGGTATACTTTTGTGATTGTTAATACCATTGTTATTACTAAGAAAAAAACAATATGGAGGTGTCTTGGTCACTCTAAGTCGGCGAGGCCTCTCTTCACCAGTGAGTTGTGCAACAGAGTACCATCTGGACTGTAGAGGTAGGCAATGGTTTCCTCACCCGCAGCCTGAAAGCACACATTGTTATCATTAAAAAACTTCAACAGTTCAATTACAGTCTGACCACATGTCACTACTTAATACAAAAGTGTGCACACAAGCACACACAGGGGACACACATGCTTACACATCAGAGCTTCAACAACAGCTCTTTGGAAGTGGGGTGAGTGTGTATGAGGCTCACACCAGACATGAAATCAAAGAGGAGACTCACTGTTATCAAGGCACGAAAAACACCTTTCTGCTGCAACAGGTTCATCATCTCTAGCAGCGCTTTCACACTCCACTCAGGAGCATAAGGGAGGCGCTTGGACTCAGAACACAAACGTGGAGGCTGAAAACCACCCAAACGCACACACACTGCCTTACGAGGAAAATCAAGCAGACACTCTGGGAGACAGCGCAGCCTGCAAGGACACACACACAAACAAGAGTAAAGAGTAAAAAAGTGAACTGTGTTTTTTGTGGTGTATTTGCATGTGTGTATACACATCCGTATGTTTGATAATTCTCACTTGTGTATGGACACAGTGTCATCTGAGCCAAAGTCCACGTGTCTGATGAGCATCTTTATTTCTGGACTGATGGACACAAAGCCTGTCAGCTCAGCTCTGTAGAAACTGCCATCACTGTACTCAGCCAGACATGCCCCCCCTGAAAAAATACAGCAAATCAAACATAAATAATACATTAAGTTTCAGTCTAAGTTTCAGTGCAGAGGGTTGTGTATTGCTGAAGTATCTGAATCAGTGTGAGCGTATACTTGATTGTGTTTTTGTGCGTACCGATGGGGAAATCAGTGAGGAGAGACAGTGACTTCACATCTGCATTGACACACTCCAGGACTTCTTCTAGAGAAGCCTCACCCTCCTCGTGGCTCACATTCTCCTGTACACTCAGGTATACCTGCAACCACAAAAACGTAAGAAAATACACATATTACTGTGTAGGGTGTGTAGGAAGGCACTAAGTAGCACTACAGTACAATAGCGTGTAAGGGACAAGCAGAGGTTGGCTGAGTTGTTTGGCACTTATCTAGGCATTGGGTACCTTGTTGGGAGTGCACAGATGTTTGATTTTCACAGGGAAGCGTTGGCCTACTTTGGGGAGAGGAGGATCAGCGAAAGTCCCTGACAATAGAGGGGGGTCCAGCAAGCCCTGTAGAACACATACACACTGACGATGAGATGACACTGGACATAACACATATATGCTACAACACATTTAATCATTTGTTTATTTCAACCTCCTCCCCACCCCGCCTCTGGATAGCCTACCTTGGTGTCCAAGTTCCAGTCATCTAGATCGACCAGTGGACTGAACACCTGCTCCTACACACAAACAACCACCAACACCAAGCCAAATCACAATTTTAGCATTTGTTGCTATACGGTAGTTGACAAACTAATGGATATGCTCGGTCCAGCACAATATTTCTTGGCTCGAGGGTCTAAAACTACACCAAGGGTAAAACAATCTATTAGGCTAGAGTTAACGCAACACTTTTTGAAAATATGTTAATGAGTAACTACTTTTGGTAATTCATTTTGATGGGATACAGTCATGTGAAGGACAGATACAGTAAGCACACCTGTCGTTCCCGCTAGCCACTCAGCCTATGCACTATGTAGTTCTGTGGTTTGGGTCAGAACACCCCGCAAAAATAAAAAAAAAAGCATGTTAGCAAGCTTTTATCAGTGCAAACTGGGCTGTTTGCAATGCTTCTGGGTAAGCCAGTTTCAGCTCAAAACTCCATAATGCTTCCTCTAACTAATAACAATGGTATTAAATGTTGACTTCCTACGTAGCCAGGGCAGTGGTTTTCATACTGTAGGGTCCCCCACCCCTATTAGATTATATAACACAACCTTTACAGAAACAGCTATTACTGATAACAGATATAAACTACGAAAGACTTGCTTCTGTTTATAATTCATCGACAAAAAATTCTTCATTCAATGTTCATTATGTCAACAAATCCTTGACCAACATGAATAAAGCAAGGCTTGATTTTTCACCAGAATGTAGACCAGATATCCGTATTTTACTTGAATGTGTAGACAAGGAGTCCTTAAAATCAAATTAAATTCATAATATTGTGAAATTTGGATGCAGCCTGCGAATGGGTTCCACCTACATACCTCAAGGTCAATAGCTGAGATGTTAATGCAGGCGGGATGATGGTGTGCCATGATTCTGCTCATGGTCATTCCCTCAAAAAGGATCTCAATGGGAACACACTCCCGTGGTTCTGCAGGCAGCTCCTGAAAGACAGCAGGAGAGAGAGGAAACTGTTGATCTGTGTTTAAATGAGCACATGAGACATACATGTCTGGGTGCATGTCTGACATGCTTGCAATTATACAAGGTGTCTTTCTGTTCAACCCATCCAAAAAAGCTTAAAAAATACTTTATTCTTCGTGTTGACTTGCTCACTGCACATGCACCAAATTTCGCAACATGGCTATTACTATGGCAACACTGGAAATAAACAGAACATGCAGGGGAGGCAAAACATCAGTTACACCGTTTTTCCTAAATGTGATTGGCTCTTTATAATACAGGGCAGGACTTGCAGTTACGAATCTGCCATGTTTAGCGTAACGGATTCCCTCCTATTTCCACCCTTAATTTTTCCGTCAGTGATTTGTCTCCTCTTATAACGTCTCTGCTAGTATGTCTTGCGTTTATACTCATTCATGTTCACTGTTACCATAATCTGAACATTGACACGTCTGCCAAGCACCAGCTCCTTCATCAGGGCAACAGCATCAAGGTGCCAATGCCTTCCCACCTGCACAGATTGAGAAAAACATATAGAATCACACATGATGGTTATACGATAAGATGGATCCATCATAATATCCATGATATCGCATAATATCCATCGAGAGATAAATGTGAATGTGAAGATGCAAACACACACCGGTTTGCCCTTGTGGAGTCGGAGGGGCACACACAGCTGGGGCACGTCCTCACACACTACCATGGGATACACGTGACACACTGGAATGTTCTCGACCAGACCCAGATCCACATACTGCACCTGTGACACACATAGTGAGTGTGAGAAAATTACAATACTGCTCCCTGTCACACAGACATCCATGTCCCACATTACACATTCCATGGTTTTTCCTGTGCGCGTATTGTTTGGAAAATGACCTCTACTGTCATCCGTCTAATTTAAGACAACAAACCGTGTGTTCCTTCCATCCCCTTAGTCACACACCTTGACTTGTCCTCCGATAAGCTCCACCACTCGACCCCGATGCCACAGCATATCTGTTCCCTTGATGATGCAGCCTTGGACATCGCGCCAGTTGTGATGCTTTAGCACTGGCGTGGCTTTGATGTGCTGCTGCAGACGCTTCTTCAGATGCTCAAACTCAATCTCTACAAACACAAACAAACAATAAGGTAGTATATGACAGCTCTTACACAGTGAAGTTTGCACCAAGTAACATCAAGCACTGTGAAGTTTAATAATAATTAACTGACTGACAGTGGCAGACATTCAGGAACACACATAAGAGGACTCATTTATTTACACACACACACACACACACACACACACACACGCACACACACCTGCTTGTGAGGTCATGCCGTAGATGACTCCATCCTCCCCTACTGCGGTGATGCTCATGCGTGTGTGCCCCAGATGTGCTGCTGGTTCAGGAGGAGGGTAGGCCTCGGTGCTCGGGGGTGCCTCTGAGGCGTGATCATCTGTGTGTGTATTCAAGTCCTCTGGGAGAGACTCATCGTGGGTCTCCTCCAACGCTGGAAGAGCTTCCATTGGCTTTGGCTCCCCAAAGGTTACCTCCCTTTGGAATTCACACACCCACAGACACACACGTATGGTAATACGTCACTAAAGGAGATTCGGCAACTACCCTATTTCTACCCTTCCAAAGTATAGCAGCAGATTATAAATATCATGATTTAAACAACAGCCAGAAAAAAACTCATTCTAATTTCCCAAGCAACACTAGGAAAAGTTG
Source organism: Clupea harengus (assembly GCF_900700415.2). Taxonomy (NCBI): domain Eukaryota; kingdom Metazoa; phylum Chordata; class Actinopteri; order Clupeiformes; family Clupeidae; genus Clupea; species Clupea harengus. Next base: position 9,091,086 of record NC_045155.1, on the reverse strand, counting down.
AAGGTCTTTAAATCTAAAGAATATCTAAACATAGAGACTACAAGGCAGGTTCGTGAAGCCATACCTGACTATTGAGTTTGCCTTTTATTAGATCCCCTTTATACACACATCTATAGACACACACAGACCTATATTTCCTCTTCGGAAGTGCCAGGCCTTCACTGATGAGGAAGTCTGCCATGCTGACATTCTGCCCTGCCTGGTTGGAGCAGAACAGAGACACTCCAACTGGACAAGCAGGAGGTGGCTCCTGGACACATGGACAAAACACACACAGACATTTACTGCTGTCCAGTGTTGATGGGGAAAATCCTCTTTTCAGACTGGGCTTTACAGAACACACACACACACACACACACACACACACACACACACACACACACACACACACACACAGAGACACACACACACACACACCTTGACAGTCATCAGAGCCATGGCTCCAGTCAGGTAAAATGAAATGAGGTCACAAGATGTTGCTGTCCACTTAAGTCCCCCAGCCGGCCTGAAAGAGTGATAGGGGAGAGGACATAGGGGTTAGCAAGAGAGCGATAATAAGGGAGTTAAACAAGCATTAAAGGTAGGGTAGGCAATGTTGGAGAAACCAGCAAGAGTAAACTAGATTTTGAAAGTATACAATTGAAAAAAAGTCCCAGGTCCTTCCTTCAGACCTCCCTCCATACATTGTTATATATAATACATTGTTTTGCATGTTAGAGCTTCCACGATGAGCATTGTTTCCAATTATGACCACACTCCAGAGCCAAGCACATTGTCTATTCAAAGAGGACATGTCCGGGTGCAAGGTGAAGCAGAGGAGATCATGCGAGAGGGAGGGCGACCAGCAGGGTCCGAGGAAGTGGAGGCAGAGGACGGGAAGGTCGCAGTACGACAGGACAAGGAGCAGATGTTCCCGGACAAGATAACATACGTCGAGTTGAAGATCTGCAACTTATTATTTATGTTCTGCATAATCGGTTCTCTCTTCTGGGAAATGATAAATGCCTTTTCCTTACACACAGCATAAACAATCAAGCCATTACATTCATTATCTCTTTACAAGTTGCACGCAAGTAATTACATTTCATTGTGTTCCAAATGAACAAGTAACAAGTAATTTATATAAAATTACCATAAACTATACATATACAAGAAGAACGAAAAGGCCAGTTTTCTTGACTTGTTGATTATAAACAGGTCTGCATTGACTAACAGGTGAGGCTGTGCATGTGGCATCATATGGGTGATGTGGCTGCAGTGACTGTTCTTCAGAAACGGTATCACAATTACATATCTGACAGTAATTACAGCATTTCAAAGACTCCTTCAGAGGCTAGGCAAGACTCCATGCTAGCATTTGGAGAACAAACAATGGAACAGACTAGTGAGTGTGCATGGTGTGTGTCATTGAAAAGGTCCCGCCATTGAATTCCAAGCTACTTTTTATTTAAAAGACTCTGACGAGAGCACATAGGATTGTGGGTGCTTTAAGAACGCAGAGGATACTCCAACTGCATCCTTGAAAATTCTCTGAAGGAAGGACTGTCCATTGTAGAATTCACAGGTTCCTAGACATCAACAGTCCATTGGCGGGATTCGATGATGTAGCATCTTTGAAATGCAGCAAGAAGCAAGAAGCTTGAAGCAAGAATCCTTCTTTGACTTAAAGAAACACCCTACGATTGCACAAGTAGGCAGGTAGGTAGGTAGACAGGCAGGTAGGCCATCCAATCGTTTTATTCGGACCGGATTAAATAATTGGATAGGCTTTTTACAGCCCTGCGACTGCCACAGATTCATTAATTCATTGCTATCTGGATGTACCGAGAATTAAAAAATATATATAAAAAATGCTTCTGAAATACATTGCGTACATAAGTCGGCTAATCATTTTAACAGCGTTAACAAGGATAGAACTCTTAGCTGCTGAACTCAGACAGTAAACACAGCCTAGCCTCCTAAATATTCCAAAACTAACAGTCTAACATGAATGGACAAAAACAATGTATCAAAGTCTGAGTCATACAGGCACAAACAAACATTAGTTGTTCTATGAACTGTCCCCCTCGACTAACTCAAGAGAGGATTACATACATGTGTATCAGAGCAAAGCTCAAAGATGTCCCCACCTTATTCCGCTGAGACAACAGTCAAGAAGAAATGAGCCAATCATCTGAGGAGGGAGGGGCCTGAGGTTGTCTACAGACACCCTGACACTGTTCCCAAAATCACAACGCAGAACCTGCACACACAGATAAATATTAGACAAACACAAAAACAATTCATCGACCCACCCAACAATATTAAGGGTCCATGTTTGAAAGAGACCTCTGCCATGTTGCTGGATATGATGCCAGACACTTCTCCTCTCTCCCAGACTGTGTTGATGAGGGCAGCACAAGACATCCCCGCCTCCCAATCCACACTCATCTGTGCTGATGTGCCAAACTCATGCTGCAGCCGTTCCTGCTGCCTAACGAGGAAACGGCGTAAAGCATAACTGGGCTGTCAAGAGTCATCACTGAAACCTTTCGCTACCACTACTCACAAGAAGTTTGCACAAAAGAGTGTTAAGAATAACGTTAGAATTACAATACGGTTCAATTAAATTTGTGAGGGAAAAGTCTTTTAAACCACAAATCATGTTGGTCCCAAGAAATACTTTAATGTACATTCCCATTGGTACCTCTTGAGCTGTCCGTCATACTGGACGAGCTGGACATAGATGTTAGCTGGTGATATGACATGAGTGACTCTCACTCTTATGTCCTTCTGATTGGCTGGGATAGTAATTGTGGGACTCAGCTGAATAGAATCTCCTGACTCCATGGTGCTGGGCTCTGCCTCCACACTCTCGAGGGGTGGGTCCCACACTGACACCTCTGGGGTTACGGGGGGCAAATTCTTCGGACTGCATAAGTTAGATGTCAACACAGCAGTGATATAAATGAGTGTCTGTGTACATTGTGTATGCATTTGTGCAACTTTTGGACAGCATTTTGGTGTATGTGTGTGTGTGTGATTATTTACCTTATTATACTGACCAGTGCATTAGTAGTAACCATGCATATGCACATGCGTTTATGTATGAACCACTGCCCTAGCTTGTCTCTCTGCGAAAAATGTGTGTGTGTGTGTGCATTCACCTCTTGACTAATGCTTCGGCAATAAGAATATGTGCAATGCTCCTGGATTCCCTCTGGTCATCCGCCTCAAACAGACAGACTGGCGAAGGCCCATGGCAGGACAAGAACTCTACATGCCCAAACATACAAAACACATTCAAAATTAAAGTCGAAAATCGGGTCACATTATCATTTGATAAGGCAGGTAATTATACCACCCTGGATTTTGCACGACGGAAAGAAATTAAGGCTCGAAAGTCCTAACTACAGGACTTTTATACCCAATAACAGCTGGGATTCTGGACACTGGATACTACACAAGCGTATTTGCTGCGTGCAGTCAAACAACAGGAGTGTCGTGACATTGATAAAAGAAAAAGTATTTACCACAAATGCACCTCGGTAGTGCCTCCACACTACTGCGGCTAATATTGCATATTATCAACGAGTGCATAACCGCCAATGTTCGGACTGCTGTGACTATCTTTGCATACGGTATAAAGACGCCCTGTGTCCATAGGCGGAGATCCCGGGGGGGGACGTGTCCCCCTACCATAAAGTTCTCCCCCCCAACAATCATTGGAAACAAAAATATATTTTTTTTTAAATATAGTAATATAAAAATAAATGCACGACGACACAAGCGGTGCTAATTATAAACGTAAAACAATGTGTTTTTTAAGTGTTGAAAAATCATGATCCCCCTATTCCTCAAAGTGGTTTGGTTCACATACTGTCTCCAACGGGCCGGGCTACCGGCAGCTCTGTGTTTCAGTCAATTAGCCAAGTACACGGTCAGACAGTGAGACTGTTTCCTCCTCTCTCCTATTGACGTAGTTAAGAACATGTAATGAAGAAGTTTTTTCTAAACTCCTTTTATGAAGTTCCAATCGATATGCACAAGTATACATAAATGTAATAATGGATTGACATGACAACGTGAACGTTTGCTGATAACACACGCCGGTAATTAACACCGTTACGATAGCTAGCTAGACAGTTAGGACACTGTCCTGTCAGGGGCAGGTTAATGCTAGTTAATAAAGGTAGGTCTACATCTCAGTGCCTCTCCAGATTAGTTAAATTAACTGAAGGTAAATTAATTTGATCTTTCCCTGCGGTGCATGAACAATGCTGGTATTAGATATATTTATCTGCAATCGTGATGGCCGTGAGATGAGGCTTCTCCCTCTTGTATTGTGTAATCTGTATATTCTCGCCTCAAATGTAAGTTTGTTATCCACCATATCTAGTTTTAAATGTTATGCATATCCCTCCATTGCAGTATGAAGGCCCTTTTGATGGCTTCTAGACGAAATCAGGTTATTTTGTCTCCAAAAGTTGTCTAGAGCCTCTTGGGATATCGTTTTGACACTGATAGCTGCCATTGTAAACTCTAGTCAGCTCTGATAACTTGTCCGAGTTAGGAACAGTAAATATTGGTGGTGGGGCTTATTGATAGGTCAAATTGAACTGTTTTAGAACTTATTTTGAGCATCAATTTTGTGTTAGTACATTTAATGCCGTTTAGAGGATTTCTGTTTGTAAATGTTATTGAGAATTCGGTATTTAGCAGCTAAGTTATGCTAGCTCTCGTGAAAGCAATTTTTTCATGTCCCCCCCCCCCCCCGGAATTACTCTCCGAAATTTTTACCATGTATTGTCCCCCCCTACAATGAAATGGGATCTCCGCCCCTGCCTGTGTCTGTCACATTTTGGGCCATATAACGCTCAGTGGCAACATTCTGTTACACAGACAAGAATTTTGTGCTCAAGTTAAAAAATGAAAAGCAGATCTAATGCTAACCCAGTGCAGTGATTGAATGTATGTGATATGACAAGCATTACACAGAGTGTAAGTCTCAGCAATTCCTGAACATAGGAAAAAACACACTCACTCTGTATCACAACAGTGACCAGTTTCTTTTCAGCCAAGTTCTGGAACCTCTTAATACTTGGATCACTCCAATAATCTCCATCACACTCTATATCTGCCAGACGACACCATACAGCCTGAGAGACCGAGAGCAAGAGACAGGAAGTGGGAGAGAGAGAGAGAGATGGGAAAAGGGAGTGGGAGAGAGAGAGAGAGAGAGAGAGAGAGAGAAAGAGATGGGAAAAGGGAGTGGAAGAGAGAGAGAGAGAGAGAGAGAGAGATGTGAAAAGGGAGTGGGAGAGAGAGAGAGAGAGAGAGAGAAAGAGATGGGAAAAGGGAGTGGAAGAGAGAGAGAGAGAGAGAGAGAGAGAGAGAGAGAGAGAGAAGAGAGAGATGTGAAAAGGGAGTGGGAGAGAGAGAGAGAGAGAGAGAGAGAGAGAGAGATGGGAAAAGGGAGTGGGAGAGAGAGAGATGGGAAAAGGAGGGGAAGTGTAAGATTATAAGTGGTGATGTACTCATTAAGGTGTGAAGTTTCTGAAGTAGAGACACAGTAACACAGTACTGCACCTGAAATGTATCAGACATGTTAGAAGGATTTAAACATACATCTGGATCGATGATCACTGAAGCTAACATTAGTTGATTATAGGAAAGTTAACAATAGTTCATCAAGATAGATTTGAATTATGTAGATATCCAATACAACATGACTGTAGTGTGTACTTCTTTTGGTCAGAGACCATGTAATGTGGGTGGAGTAATTGTGTTACACCAGTTTTACAGTGTAATTATACTCCACCCACTGATGAGTTTGAAAAATGCTCAAGAGTGGACAGAAGGGACAACTAACAGTTGTTCAACAGTTAAACAGTAGGAGGCGCGTTGAGCCTAAAACCTGCTCATTTTTATAAAAATGGTAATTCTGGCAAAATTAACACCAACATATATATGTTTCATCACAGTACAGTCGCATCATTTAGTTTACAGCTAACCCCCGCCCACAAAAAATATATATCCATATACTGGACATTTTAAATTGTTGTTTTGTTCTGAAAGTGCTGTAACATTAGATGATTTAATGAGTAAATAAACAATAAACAAAATAAATCATAATCAATAAATGATCACTGGTAACTTAAAATGCTCCTGTGTGCATTTGCATTGCATGTAGACTTTAACAAATGTGTGCATGGCCACAGGTTTGTGTAACTTCAGGACAGAATTTGAAAGTGGTGTTAGTATTTAGTGTGCACTGTGAAAGTACAGTTCATGTGCGTGCTTGTGTGCGTGTGTGTAAACAATGTATTTTAATGCACGTGACACTCTTCCTCACCATGGCGGGCAGGGACAGGAAGTCATCTTTAATGACTCTCAGATCGCTCACTGGCACCACCCTTTTGCTCCCAATATCCACCAAATGCACCTCTGCCATTAGCATTCCCTGGAAACCTGCCACACCAGAACACTCATATGACGGTTATCTCAATTAACAGAACTGAAAACAGACAGAAAAATGCATTCAAGTGTAAACGGTCATAAGAAAAGTTACATGCAAACGAGAGACAGTTTGAGAGAGAGACAGTCTGAGACAGTTTAATAATCGTGCAGACATTTCCGTGGTTTTTATCAGATGATTACAAATTCAGAATGGACTCAAAATAGACCCACAGCCTCCCCCATTTTATTTTCGGTCATTCCTAATGCATTCTTAATTAACCTTGGCAGAATCATCTTTAGCTGGACTGGCTTGCTAAGGCCAGGCTGTAATGGTGTGCTAGTGCAAGAATCAAATTCAGCTCCAGGTTTCAGCTCTGCCCCTGGCAATAACTCTTGGTTTGCGTTCCAAAAAACACTGGTGGGGTTCACAAATCAAGCCAAATTACAAATGACAACCAAATCACAAATCAAACACTATTAACTGACCACAGTGGCCTATAGTATCATAAGGAAGAGCACTATCTCAAAGAACTGCTGGGTACAGGACACAAACGTAGAGTATACTAGGAGCAAAGATCAAGTTTGATGTGAAAGAAGCAGAGTTAGAAGGACACACACATACCTATGATAAGAGCTCTGTACCACACATTGTCCTCATTGAGTGCCACACAGGCCTGCTCTTGCATAGGGCAGTGCAGCTGCTGGGAGATTCCGTCCGAGCATGCCCCATAAAACGCCTGCAGCTTCGACGCCAGGAGGGGAAACTCCATGTTTTCAGTCTAAAGATATGTACACACAACACAGGTAATTACACGCATATACAACCAAACACCCACGCCAGCAACCACTGAACTTAAATAAAAAAAAACATCATCATTCTTCAACAACAATAAATGTACATCATAAAAGTTATTTAGACTAGTTATTTGAGTTATTCCTGTTGTTATTATGTGTAACTGTGGATGTCAAACTAGAAAATTAGTGGAGCACCCTCGATGATCTCTTCTGTGCTTTATTCCCCCAACAGGCTACATAGAGCAAGACTCACCTGAATCTTGTTTAAGCATGTGTTTCAGTAAGTATAAACACACTAGGGCAAATTGTGGCCCGTAAATGAGGGCGTGCCTGTATGCAAGAAGATGTGTAGAGAAGAGAAGAGTGTAAGATGGCTGTGTGGGAGTGGGCCTCTCACCAGCTGGATGAAGAAGTCAGAGGGTGTATTGATGTGAGAAACGAGGGCGTAGAACTCGGTCTTTGGTTTAGGCAGAACAGGAGGGTAGTACTGCAGAGGCCTACACCTGGTAGCACTAGCAGTCACAGGACCACGGAACCTACACACGCCAGCCACACATATGTTGCACATGTACATATATAGAATACAGATGAACTACTGTACAGATGAACTACTGTACACAAGCCACACCAAATACGATCAAACATGAATATGTCTATCAGCTACAAAGTATTGTCTACTCGTGATTTAGTCTGGAGAAAGCCTATTCTATTTACCGGGCAAACTCCATGAACACCAGGTGATCTCTAAGTGAGATGGGCATGAGGCTGTTGGTGTGGTCCATGGGGGCTTTCTTCAGGTCTACTAGCAGCGTCCCTCTGTCTTCACCATACACTTGCATCCGCACAGCTGACGAGCCAGTCACATTTCTAATCTCCTTACAGCTTTCACTGCTCCAGCCACTCAACTGTCACGCACAATGCACAAATTAACACAGACACATGCACACACACACACACACACGCACCTGTGCTATGTACTTAGGGTTAGGGCATGGCTGCATGTGTTTATGAAAGTGGTGCTATTAACATGGAAATGTACTTTATTATTGAACCGGGAACTGTATACATTACAGAAACACCTACCTGGGCAGGAACGATACCATTGAGGCAGCACCTGATGGCTTGTGGAGGCCAGCGGCTCATCTCAGATTGAGCGGGTCGATCGGGTCTCCTCAGGCACTCATTCAGCTCCAACAGCACGTCACCACTGACAGAGTGGGAGAGAGAGACAGGTGGCACAGAAATGAACTGTAGTGGATAGCCAATAACAAAAATATTACATTCTAGAATACATTTCCATGTTATAGTTCCCAATCCAAAACAACAAAACTAGTGCTGTCAGTTTAACGCGTTATTAACAGCGTTAACGCAAACCCATTTTAACGGCGTTCATTTTTTTTTTTTAGATTAACGTTCTTTTTGGCCTCGCAAACTGTGTAGTAGGCTAACGTTGCGGTTTGAGTGAATGGTGAGCGCGATACGGCAAAATCGATGATAAAAGGCTTCTGAATGGAAAGTTTACTTTTAAAAGTTGTGTTGTGCAAAAGAAGCGAGCTTCACCGTTGTCTGAAAATGTCAACAGGCAGCTGGCTGAAAGCAAAGAAGTAGTAGGCTTACCTTTTATTGGTAACCTAACTGTTACGGTTCATTGTTTCTGAAATAAGAGGCCTGACTGCTAAAAGAAAATATTAAGCCATGGTTTAACTGCACTATAGGCTGAGTCCTTGTTTACCTGAAACGTGCACTTTATAATTTTATTTTGTACCGCCCTGTTTGGCAATGTTGGCTTTCAATAAAATAAAACATTTGCATTAAGCAAGCCAATCCACTTTTCCATGTTGATAAGGGCATTCAAATAAAAATAAAATGATGAAAAAAATAAATAAACGAAGGGACATTTAGAATAGATAAAAATTTGCGATTAATCACGATTAATTTTGAGTTAACCATGACATAAATGCGATTAATCGCGATTCAATATTTTAATCGTTTGACAGCACTAAACAAAACACTTTGTTAACTTACTAAAGGCTCATTACCTAACTCACTCATTAACTCACACCCGGCCATTTCATCTTCACTTGAGGAAAAACATTTTTTACACTGATTTCTACAAGACGAGCTACCAATTACTGATTCACAGCACATCTCCCCTCTTGCTGAATGGGACAGGTGGTGGTTTGCTGGGTAACAAACCACATGTCTCACATAATATATGCTAGAATACTATACCTTATAAATAGGAACTCTGTCACACACACACACACACAAATACACACCTTGTAACTGTAATGCCCTTAGTAAAGCCATAGTCCAGGAAGAAGACTTTAAGCTTGCTGATGTCTGCAGCCACGCACTGCCTCACAGTCTCCACACCCCTCACCTGGTACAGATCAATCACCTGAGTTCTGCACCACACGCCAGCTTTCCAGCGTACAAACAGCAGGTCACCTATGCAGACAGTCACATCAACATGTACACACACACACACCAAGCACAAAAAAAAAAATCACCACTCAGTTTTGGATGCACAGAAATTTCCACACTATGCATATTACTATAGGTATTAATACAATTTCCATATTGAATATTAAGCTTTATGGACGTTATGTTTATTACCTCCGCCAAGGACGCTATGTTTTTGTTGCTGTTTGTTAGTCTCTCTGTCAGCAGGATTATGTAAAAAGTACAAGGTCAATTTTCATTCAACCTGGTGGAGGGGTGTAGCATGGATAAGGAAAACCCAATTTAAGTTTGGAATTATTTTCACTTTCTTAACATTGTGAGGTAGGGCATTTGGCCTTGGCGGAGGTCTGCATTTTCTTTAAGCGCCGTTCTGGTTGAAACTTATTCCGCTGTATTTGTAAACCTGCTCGACAACCCTGTTTCAGTACATACGTGGCCACACACTTACCATTTCTGATTATATGCTCAGGAAGGAACATGCAATTGCTCCCCATGCAGAAGGAGTTGATCTTCCTGCTTAGCTGAGCGCCTGCCCTTTGCTCAGACACGTAGCGCACGTAGAAATCAGCTGGGTTGACCACATGAGTCACAACTACCCAGAACAGGCGCGCTACAAACAGAAATGTAAAAAAAAAAATTGGTAAAACTAACAATTTCCAGAAAAAAGTAGGCCTTCATTTATGTTAATCCAAGACAACTAACCCTAGTAATTGAAGACAAACTATTATGCCATTTTAGGAAAGAAATATAAAAAACATAAGGTTATGCGTATAACCAATGTTCCCTGAAGGAGAAGAATGAAGTACAACACAGATAGTAGGGGATATCACTCCGTCGCATGTCTGGCTGAACACATCTCTATTCATGCCTAAAAAGCAGATGATGCGTGGTGACATACGGAGGCCACACCTGCCTACATAAGCCAGGACACCACCGGTTACTTCTCAGTTCAAACCAGCATTCATCACCGAGCACTAGCTGCTGGGGCAAACTAGTGCTGCACCTTGTTCCTCTCCTTCAAGGAACAGTGGTCATATACATAACCTTACATTCCCTTTCAGTTGATTCACTCAATACAACACAGATGGTATGGGACCTGTAATCACAGCTGAGATGAGGCTGAACAGAACATTAGCACTCAACCAATCTAGTAGAGAGGATGGAAGAAGCCACTGACGGGGCCACCACGTCCAAGCGGTAAAAGCGTACAAATCAAACTAGATTAGAAAAACTGACAAAGAGCAGGTCACGTGACTGAAACTCCTGGGTGCGGGAAATATATGTACGCGACGCCCAGATGGAGAGAAAGTGAAAGAAGTCAAATAAGGCAAAAGCCATAGACCTATAAGACCAATAAGGCAAGACCTTAGGTACATAGATAGTCACCTTTGTGTCACCAGGTCCAAACGGGGTGCACAAAGGATGTACAGATAAGCCCTGAATATCAGACACATGCTGAAGCCAAAGTGAGAAGAGCAGTCTTGTAGGATAAGAACTTTATGTCCTCAGACTAATGGTTCAAAAGGAGAACCGCACAGAGCGTCCAGAACAGTAGGCAGGTCCCAAGATGGCACAGATGATCTAGAAATGGGCTTCCAGCGACGAACGCCCTTTAGAAAGAGCACAGCAAGCGGGTGGGCTCCTGGCAACAGCTTATCAATGCCAATATGACAGGCTGAAAACATCCACACAAAAAAAATTTCAACTGAAAAGAAATGAGGCCAGTGCTTGAATGCACGCCACTTATAAGAATAGGGGTCTGTAGTAGAAGAGGTTCTAGCACTTTCTTTGAATAGTGGCAATCACATTAGGAGACAACCCCTTAGCCACTACACCTGACAGGTGTAGGTGCCACAGCTCTGGACGGGGATGAATTATCTGCCCCCAGCCTGAGACAAGAGGTCCCTGCGAAGCGTAAGAGACCAAGGCTCGTCTGCCAGGAGACTGATTATCTTTGGATGCAAAGAGATTGACGTTGGCCCTGGAGAGAGGTCAGGAGAGAGTGAGAAAGTTTCAGAAGTGGGAAGGACCGAGTTTACATAAGACCACTTTTGAGTTGTCCGTCCTGATCAGAACATAATGGTCCTAAATCTTCTCCAGTTATGAAGAAGAAAACCAGCAAGGTTTCAAAGGAAAAGTCGCTGGGCCCGGAATCCCCTGGTGAGAGACGGCTCCACAGGAGGAGGGTGCAACAGCACTGACTCCTCAGCTCCATCATGATTCAGGAACTGTGCATAACCAGGCACCGAGGCATGGTTAGACAGCGGCTTATTCCAGGAAGATGTTAACTCAGTTATGAAATCCGTAAAGAGTGGCAAGCACTGTTTCATGCTGGTAGGAGTCTGAGGCAGGAAGAATCCTCTGGGCTGGAGGTGGGGATGGCTTCCAGTCGATGCACCAACAGAGGATGTCGTAGAAGAAATCCTGTTCAGAACAGTTTAACTGCTTTGAGAGAAATGGCTAACTTGCTACTTTTAAAGCCAGCTAGTGAGCTAGACAGGCAGTGAAAGGTTGAGGTGTTCACTGCGAGGTGAAGTGAGTTTGAATTGAGGATTAGACCACGATGACCTGGCTTGTGTAGGCAGGCGTGGCCTCCCTATGTCACCATGTGTCTTCAGCCAGACATGCAAGGGCTTGATATCCCATATTATTATACGGCTCTTCAGAATGATCCAAAAAGTTCCGTTGATTTGAATGGGCCACCCCAACGTTCGCAGGTCTGATATTTCTTTATATTCACCGCTAATGACCGCTGTCATTGGCAACGGGTTTTGTGCTTCTAATTCACATGTTTCATATCATTCCGCAAGCAGTCCGGTCATTTAATGTAACGGAAAGTCATTGTAACTTGAAGTCAGCAAGTAATGAGTTAGTACGCAACACCTGAAACTTTAAAGTTCTATTTGCGTGAAGAACAATTTTTTCTTAGCGGAAATCACAAAACGGCAATAAAATCATTACCGTAATTTCCGGACTATAAGCCGCTACTTTTTTCCCACGCTTTGAACCTCGCGGCTTAAACAATGACGCGGCTAATTTATGGATTATTATACCTGTGACTGTATACGGTGTCTTTGTGTTTACGGTGGCTTTGTGGAGCTAGGATGCTAGCATGGATGCAGCCGCATGGATGCTTAGCTCCACACGATTTCTCAGTATCTCTCAATAACTTAACTAATGTCAAAATAACCACAGTCTACCGGCGTAGACAGAACTCAACTCAAAACACTTTAGACCATAAAAAAAAAGTTTACAACAATACAAATCCAGTCTTTTCAAGTTCTTTAGCTCACTGGTTTCAAACTAGCATCTTTCTTCTATCTCGTTGTCTTCAATCTAACGTTCTAGCTTCTGATTGACTCTTGCAACTGTGCTCTCTTAAAGCAACAGTGCACTTATCGTAACTGGCAAAACGAATTATATGCATCACTATTCTATTACTTTCATTTTAGCCTGTGTAAAGTTAATTTGTTTCAATGTACCGGTAGGCACCTGCGGCTTATAGACATGTGCGGCATATTTATGTTAAAAATAATAATTATTTTTAATTTCAGTGGGTGAGGCTTATATTCAGGTGCGCTCAATAGTCCGGAAATTACGGTAAAAGGAGGAAATCACGAAACGGCAATAAAATCATTAAAAGGAGTATTTTGGAGGAATGTCTTCTTACTTTTGGCAAGTAAGCGCATAATAATAATACAATAATCCCTTCAGGACGAAGCAAGAAAAAAGAATTTTTCGATAATGACCGCCGGACTATACATTATCTCTTACCTATATGTGCAGTACCGAGTGAATCAACTGAAAAGGAACCTGTAATGACCCCATAGAGTTAGGATATATAATGTCAGCAAATATGTCAGCCTACAGGGAGCAATTTCTAAAGAAAGTCCTTAGATGGCACTGTCAAAACATTCCTTAATAATAATAATAATAATAATAATAATAATAATTATAATAAAAACACATACATGTAAATATATGTGTACATGCAAACAAAACAAAACAAACATATTAGCCCAAAACAAAGTATAGAAAACTTAAATAATGCACAATAAATGAACAAAAAGTTTCTAGTGTCGTATCAGAGATGGTCTAAAAGGAATGTGTTAAGTCCCAGATATACTGTGGCTTTTATGTGGAATCTAAAAAAGGTCATCTTGCTTAAATAAGATATTTAGATCATCTTCCCCTTCTTGGGAAATACATTTATTGCAACATTCTAAACATTTCCAGAAAGAAGGAATTCATTGCTTAATGATATAAAAAGACTAAAACGAACATTTTCAGATTGAAATCCACACCAGTGCTTAGACAGCTTCCCAGACCCATTAAATGTAAATCTGTGTTAACGCCTAATGAAATGACCCATCAAACAATGTGTACAGAAAGGCTGGAACACTTTATCTTTACCAAAGTAATATTTCCTTTTTACATTTTTTTAAGAAATAGCACAGAGAACATAATGACATGTATACACAGTCTGGAAATCTATATGTTGTGTGTGTGGACACCTTTCTCTTCGTAGACTGGCAGATCTAGAAGCGGCCGCCCTTTGCGCTTCTTCTGACTCTCCTGTTGCTTTGGTACCGGGGATGGGATTCGCTGTACAGAGACTGTAGCACACACCATGCAGGCACACACAACACACACACACACACACACACACACACAAAACCACACATAGTAACACAATACCTCTGTATGGGCTGCAAATTACTCGTATATTCCCCTTTGTTTCCATACCTGCAGGGCTGTCCTCAATGATCTCCTCGATAATGATATTGGGGCTGGAGATGGACTGAACTTGTGGAGGCCCCTGGTATTCCTGCACCCAGTCAGAGGCAGAGGGGGGTGAGGGGGTCTGTGGCCGAGAGCGGCTGCGACGAGATTCCACTGAGCTTCCAGACAATCTCCTGGAGGTTGGAGCCACACACTCCTTAGACATACTGGACACACACAAGCACACCATACAGACAAATACAGAATGTGCATTAAATTGAAAAATGTACTGCAGTGAAACTGGGTTGAATACAAAAGACCAGCAAACAGCAAACTGTAAATGCAAAGAAATATGTTACTGTTAAAAGTGGAGCATTAAGTTAAGTTATAGCACATCAAAGCTCAACAGGGAGGTCGAATCTACACAATTATGGTACACAACTTTACAAAAGTGAGTTAAAATAATTTCAACTGTAAATGAGTTATCCAGTTTTTAAACATATCCAACAATTTCAGTTACAAGAATCTGAAAATCCTTTGACAATGACACATGACACTTCTCGTAGTGAAGTTTGTTCCAACGGTAAGTGCATATTCAACTGGACTGGTGTGAAGAGGCTTGCAATTCTTTTGTTAGAGGGAGGCATACTATGAATAAAAACTGCTAACAGAGTTTTACAAAATTCAAATATTGATTTCTAAGCTTAAATGAAATTGTTTTCATATTCAAATTTGACATCTCAATTTATTTACTGAACTATTAGTTGTTAATTGACCGAGTGTTGTGTCCATAGCAATAATTAATTAAATGATCTGGTGAACATGGCCCTGAGCCAGTCTAACTACGTTACCGCTTAGTAAACAACTCATTGAGACAACTACCAGACTGCTTGAACACAAGTACTATTGCCTATCCTTAATGCACACAGACACGAGACTCACCAGGTGATGCTGCCCTGGCTGATGCTGAGAGACTGCTCCAGTTTCCCTGCATCAAGACTGCAGCTACAACAGAGACGCAGACATGTGGAAAAGGATTAGTGTGGGTGTTGAAGTTGAAGTTGTCGTTTTTATTTATAATTTTTTTTAAATTAATTTTTATAATTAGGTCAAAGTTGAGCCGCATTAAAATCATGGGCAACCCCTATTAAACAGACTTAAACACCCATTTTCACTTTGCTTCATATCCGGCTGAAAAGAAAAGTATGATGATGTAAGCACTGATTAATGGTGCACTGCCACAAAAAAAATAAAAATCAGCCAGTCTGTTGAGATCATGTAAACTTAATGCTGGAAAGTCTTTTGTTTTTACATCAACCCAAACTGAGCTGTTCAAGTGTTTATTTCAGGACTACACACGTTGACGGATAACAGATGAGATGAGATAAGATGTTAAAGCTAGGTCTGGGATTTACTTTTTAGGCTATCTCAGTCAATTAATTAAAATGGCATTTGAATATGCAGAATTCAAACATAGACAATACAATGAATGGACATAGTCTACTCCAGAAGAATAGATAATATCCAAACCTACCCGCCATAGTGTAGACTACAATAGCAACTTCACAACAAAATCACACTTCAAAACAAAATGATTATAATTTCATGCAATAAAAGCAGCCAAACTGGCTTGCTTAGCAGTCAAAAGAAACTAAAGTTTAGTCAGTTTGATCGATATTACAGAAAGAAAATGTAGAGCTGGCAACTGTGAATAGCCTACAGTGGAGGAACGTGCAAGATTAGCACTACACACTACTAAGCAATGGCACTACTAGATGGGAACCATTGTAAATTAGGCTTTAGACGCGTATGTATTTCTCAATGGAAGGGGTGAGAAGGTTTAGTAATGTATGTGCGCGTGTAGGGTGTTACCGGAGTCCTGAGTCCTGGGTCAGGCATTTCAGATCAAAAGCCTGCACATCCAGAGGAGCACGCAGAGCCTCCAGCACCTGAGTGACACAAAGTTACACAAATGCCATTCTGGTAAGCTTGGCCAAAATAAATCTTATAGGCAATTCTAGCACCTGTGCTTATCAGGGGACTGGAATGAGACATCGATAGCTGAATAAAGGCCCATCAGTAAAAAACAAAAGTACACTGCTGCCTTTTAGCATATTTAAAAAAAGAAATGGACCACACTGCTTAAACTTTCAAATTGGAGCCTGAACCCCCTAGGGCAGGGGTGGGCAATTAATTTCCCCAAGGGGCCACATGAGATAGTGGGACTGTTGTGGAGGGCCGGACCAATAGGCTGAACTCAATTCTGCTCAATATAAGTTGTATCTCTTTATAAAAAAAACATTACATTGTATGGTTTTGATTAACTGCTACTGGTAAGAGTAGATCTTACATTTAGGCTATCAAAAAAAATTGGTGCAGGCATAGGCTAGTAAAAACGCCAACATTATTTAATCAACATTCACCAAAACGATTTTGAAAATGAGCATGTTTTTGCAGTATTAAAGGTGTTCCCAGACGATCAATACACATGGCGCACACACACACACACGAGAGCAAGCTTGCAATGCAATAGTATACAAATTAATAGTAATATCAATTTTTATCAGCGCAAATGGTCGCAGTGACGCACACACGCACGAATGTAGGCCTACGGAAATAAAATAAAAACCTCCCGTTTATTATACGGTTACTTGCCAAAACAATAGAAGACATTTCTCCAAAATACCTCTTTTTAATGATTTTGTTGCCGTTTAGTTCTTCACGCAAATGCGAAGCAACCCACCTTCTGTCTTCAAGTTTCAATGACTTTCAGTTACGTTAAATTACCGGACTACTTGCGTTGCGGAATGATATGAAAGATGTGAATTATAAGCACAAAACCCGTTGCCAATGACAGCAGTCATACATTTTTCGCAGCAGTGAATATAAAGAAATTACAGACCTGCGAACGTTGGGATGGCCCATTCAAATCAAAGGAACTTTTTGGAACATTCTGAAGAGCCGTATAATAAGTACAGGTTTTACGTTTGATTCCTAATTTACAATTGACCTCCGCGGGCCGCACAGGGAGAGCCAAAGGGCCGCAAATTGCCCTTGGGCCGCACTTTGCCCAGGTCTGCCCTAGGGTAAGAACTTGGTGGCAAGGAAAAACAGGAAAAAACCTAGAGCAGAGCCCAGCTGGGACCCATCTGCATGGGGGGAGGGCGGAGAAAGAACAAGAATTACATTCAAGCTGATTAATTCATTCAAACATCACAAATGATAAAACATTAAATATATACACTCAATGACCCATACCAGATTGATGGTAGAAATAAACGGAGAGAATCCAGCATTCAGAGTATTTGTTGTACAACAGCTTGATAGGTATACTAAATGTGCTCATAAGGTCACTATTATAATGATAAGCAGAGCAATGAAGCACAGAACCATGTC
Source organism: Clupea harengus (assembly GCF_900700415.2). Classification (NCBI taxonomy): domain Eukaryota; kingdom Metazoa; phylum Chordata; class Actinopteri; order Clupeiformes; family Clupeidae; genus Clupea; species Clupea harengus. The sequence continues at coordinate 9,073,269 of NC_045155.1, read as the reverse complement.
AATGATGGCATATTCTGTCTTTGGCAGTTTGTTCCATCCTGTTGATCCAAGAGTTACCTAACCATGACTCTAAAACCAAGCATACAAAACTGTTACTTTTGTGTACCATCACACCCTGGTGTGTGCAGAATACTTGTTTACCTGTTCAGTATCGCAGTACTCCTCGAGCACAGGCGAGTTTAAGTTTCTGGCCTTCGCAATTGCATTCTCTAGACTTTTCTTCTTTTGCTCTACCTCCTGCAGCATACAGCGACTCTCAGAGAACAAGTGATCCAGCTCACCCAACCCTGACACCAACGCCATCTTCCTGAAACACACACACAAACAAACACACTGAACAACTCAAGTCTGAGGAGTCGATGGTTTGAAGGGAGGCTATCCGTCAACTCAAGGGTGGGGACTGGGGTGGGTACGTCATATAATAGACATATTTCATTGTCAGCCAGCACCATCTCGCACTTGCCCAGGCGGAAGGGCCAAGTGGGCTCGCTGCTGGGGAAGGAAAAGCGTGTTTGCTGTTTGAGGCACGACCCTCTCCCACAGCTTGGGGGTTAGTCCTGAGAGCCTGCCGTTGTGGCTCAGAACCCACAGGATTGGGACTGTTTGGTTCCTTATACCCCCCTCCACTGTCAAAAGCACAAACACACAGTACTCAGCAGCAATAGAAATGTACCCAACAGTGCAACCAGGCACTTCAGAACACCTCTCTCTTACCCAGTGCACGTCCACATAAGCTTTCCAGCAGAGCAGGTCACACACGCACCATCAGCCGTCACAGAGAGGCCATGCTTTCCTCCACAAGAGGGCAGCATTGCTCCTCCTGTTAAGCTGAGGTCGCCAGTAACCGTGCGTGCGTCACATCAAAATTGGTGCTCAGAACTATCAACTGTAGTGTAGTGGCTTACATAAACAAGCAGGCAGGCTTACGCTTCCTGCAACTACACAGGCTAGCACACAGACTGATTCTCTGGAGTGATGTCAACCTTTTCTCACTCAGGATCGATGCATGTGCCGGTGGTGTCAAGCCAGGGAGCCGATCTACTCTCCCAGGACCACCCTCATAATGGGGAGTGGAGACTTCACCCAGACGTGGCGAAACAGATCTGGTCGCGTTACGGTTCCCCATCAGTGGAGCTGTGTGCCTCCAGGGAGCACGCACCATGTCCCCTGCTCTTCTCACGGAACGACACGAAGGCTCCACAGGGAGTGGACACGCTGGCGTGTTCCCCCCACTAGCTCTGATATCCAGAGCGAGGAACATGAGTCTTTCAGTTATTCTAATGTTTGGTGATTCTTAAGTCTCACTACAACCAATTAGCATTCCTGACCCTATCATTAAAAAAATCGGATCAGTTATTACTTTCCTGGTCTGGACCTCACAAAGGTAAGCCCATCACAAAGCACCATGTCACACTGGACTGTAAAGGCAATTACTTGGGCTCTATTCTACAATTCTATTTTGTATTGATAATAAAGAGTTTAGAACAGTGCAACAAAGCAATGTGCAACATGACATGTCTGTGAGTTGTTTAAATGCCTGTGCTTTATGGAGAGGCTGAGCTTGAGCACGGGAGACCACAATGCAAGTGGTGTGGGTCCTGGATGTTTCATGGTTTACAATTGCTTTTAATTTCATGGTTTTATCACTAACAACAAATGTAGGCTATTGTTGAGGGCTTTGTTCTTCACGTACTGTACCTCTGAAGTAACGTTAACGCTAGCTAGTAGCTATCGCTATGGTTGTCTGACAGGACTAGAGCTAACGTAACATTCATCTTTATTATAGACCGTTTTGAAACTTCCATCTATAATAAAAATCTTTTCACGTCAGATTTGCTCATATAGGCTATTGCTGACACTTTAAACCGGTTTTGTAAAATGGTCTGATGCAAATAGATTAATAGATAGATTAAAGTGTGTCTTGTTAATGTCATCCCTTTCCAACAACATCGATTTAGATAGATAGATAGATAAACTTGTATTAATCCTGTTAGAGAAATTCACGTGTAATAGCAGCAAGGTAATAGGAAGACATTTTTTTTAAGCTGGAGAGCTACTAAAACAGGCTGCCACACTCGCCATGGCAACCCATTCAGTTATTAAATAATGCCGGTCGTGTTCGTTGTTCTGGCTGATCTCAAAAATTACGTCCAACTGGTTAAGTAAGACCACGAAAAACTATCCACATGTAGGTAGAGCAGCACACTATCCCAATACAAACAACTAAGCACAGTAGAAAAATGTAAGTCACGAAAAAGGCGCCACGTCATATAAATTTAGTTCATGTTGTTGCTTTTATGAAGTGACGCAGTGGGGTTAATAAGGGTTCAGCCTGAGGTTGCGAGGCGATCACGTGGGGCAATGACATCATCAGATTAGAAAGGGTTGCGGATCGGCGTGCAGACGAACACCAATCCGCGAACAGATTCAAATCTACACACTTTGGACCCCTGATTCCAAAGAGTGCGGATTCAGTGTGCGGATCCGCCATGTTCGTGTAGACGAAAGGTCGATCCAGAGACATTTCTCTCCGGATTCAGGCAAACTAGACTCCGTGTAAACAACGCCTTAATTAGGGGGGTATCAATACAAGAGGTGCCTGCTGCCGCCTGCTGGTCATCCCCAACAACGTTAAAGGTCAGGTATTTAGCAGAAGCTTTTATCCAAAGCGACATAAAGTCAACCTGCAGCGATCGAGAATCAAATCCGGGTCAGCCAGTTGCAAAGTGGCGACGCTAACCGCTGCACCACCATGCCCCCACGTTCATGAGGTTCTACAGGCCTGATGTCACTGCACCACGCTTAACTCACGCTAATTTGAGAGTGCACTAAATACGATACGGTGGTATGACTGGAATGATCATGTACCGTAATTTCCGGACTATTGAGCGCGCCTGAATATAAGACGCACCCACTGAATTTAAAAAAATATATTATTTTGAACATAAATAAGCCGCACATGTCTATAAGCCGCAGGTGCCTACCGATACATTGAAACAAATTAACTTGGAATGCTTATGCCTAGTTTGTCCAGAAATAGGGGATCCTTTTTCTATCACAAAAACAGACACAGAATGCTGTCAAACCACATACGTATCCTTTGTTAAATTTTATATATCAATGATTAGGAAGGAGACACTTGAGGAGCACTTTTTCCCCTTAACATCTAAAATGTTCTATATTGTCAACTCGCCAAGGTGCATTCATACCTCTTCTGCACTAGGTTGATGGCTTTCTTAGTCACCTCGGAGATCTCTGCCAGCAGGCGCTTTTTTTCAGCCCTCACCTGAATCTGCAGCCCATCAACCAGAGACTGCACACAAAGGCACAAAAACACAGGGACTTTAGATCTGCAATCTTGAGACAAAATTAAGGGCTTCATATTTTAACATTAGCAAGATTTTAAATGCTACCTCATAAATACTCTGCAAATGACACTGATTTTGAATTGCTTCAGTGAGGGCATCATCCACTGCCATTTTAAGAGCCGCTTCCTGCAAGAGACGCACACACACGCACATCTCACACACAAGACTGTAAGAAAACCATGAGTAAAGTGTCTGGTTTGATGTGTATCTGAGATAGTCTACCTTGAAATGGATCTAAGCATGCTTCTAAGTGGGTTAACAGTGATTGTGCATGGTGCTGATGTGCCTATCTGTGTCAATAAGGTGTGTATGTGAAGGTATGCATTACCTTCTCCTTGAGTCCCGATTCAATGACAGCTAAGCCCTTTTCAGTGATGGCTTTCTGTCTGTCTTCTCGGCTGCACAAAAAACACCATCACTGACTACAAGCATGTGACTGTCTCAGTATGAGAGCAAATGATGGGTGTGTAAGTCAATGCAGATGTTATTCTGTTCATGTGTGGCCACAGGAATTGTACGCGTTTCAATTCAGATGTACTTTTGCTTCAATGTAACAAACTAAAGAATGTGATTGCACGTAAATTGCAAAAACTGGTATCGGAAGTCACAGACACTGTCACAAGATATGCTTCTTTATTGCAAATAACGGTTCAGTGCTCATCACCTGTGCTCTGAAGACAATACCATATCAATGGCAACATTATCATAGACAGCGTATTCGTACTGCAGGTCGAAGCTGATGTCAAAAAACTGATGTATTGCTTATATTTAGTCAGATGTGCTTTCAATGTATTCTATTGTGTCTCACAGACATCGGATCAGATCACGTGATTCTATGCTGACAGTTCAGGCCGAGGTCTCATTATCACAATAAGAAAAAAATTCTACTACCAGATATAAAGACGAGCAATTTCAGAGTTGGGAACACAATGACTCTACAAGAATCATCAAATATCTTTGAACCTGCAGTCTGAATGTAGCTATAGAGATCCCTTCAAGCTTGTCCTCAGCTTACCTCTTCCTAATTTTGGTTGTGTAAATGAGGCCAATGGTCTTGCCGTCCACCTGCAGTCCATCAACTCCATCTTCGTTCACACTAGTTTCCCACTTAGACACAACACAACATTTAGTCTAGTTTTATTTTTATTTGTTGAGTGATAATAGCCTTTCTAATGTAAAACTGACTATTGTTTAGTTTGCCTGAATAACAAGTTTAAAGGGAAACTGGGATTTTTTTAAAACCTGGGCCTTTTCCATCTTTTTGAGTCAAAATTTTACAAGGGACAAAAAACATTGTAATCAGTCCAGGTTTGAGTTTGAACACTATAACCGGCAACTTCAAAATGGCTACACAACGTAATCCTATTCCGCCATTGACACTTATTATGTAATAAGTGTCTGACATTATGACATTATGTAATAAGTGTCTGACTACACAGAAAGGATCCCTACAGATCCTGTGTCTGTCTACCTTTCTACAGTCAGTTTCTACAGAAACTGTAGAAAGTAATTTTCTAGTTTCTTTACATTTATTGAGAACTCATGACACAGGTCTATCTCTGTGGGGATTCTTTCCATGTTGTCAGACACACTCAAACACTATGAGCCTGTACAGGGCGAAAACAAGCAGTTTACTTTGACGCAGATGCTTGCCCCATGGGATTACATTGTATGGCCGTTTTGAGGTTGCTGATTATAGTGTTCTAACTCAATATTGAACCGGCTTCAAACGTCAATTAGGTTAAAAAAATCCCAAAGTTTCCTTTTAACTTTAAACGGGCCCTAGAAATGTTTACAGGACAAGGTACCTAAACTGGCTACTTCAAAAACCCTTTACAGAGATGCAGCAGTCAGCAGGTAGTGTGTGCATAAGTAGGTTGATTGACGTTGTGATCACCTTGCAGTTCGGGCACGTGATTGTATTTGATGGTGACTTCAGCAAGTTCAGACAGGAAGCACAATACACATGACCACACTGGAGAAGGTGTGGGAGATTGCCTTCTTCTTCCTCTGCAATAGATATATATATAACATCGTTGCACAAACACATTTCCAATTAACAGTGATATCGAGTTCTTGCACGTATTGCACTGACAGAAAAAACAGAGTTTAATTATGTAAATATCTATTTAAGGAGTGAATATGGGCTTTCTTGTGTAAGTTACTAGCTGCTACAGTTGCTACTAACATTATTTTCCCACTGCACTTCAGTTCCCACTGCAGAAATCAGTTCAATTATTGACAAAAACGACAAAATATTTCTGACTTCCTTAACTTTATAACAAAACTACACCTCGTATTTACCCCATACATGAAGGAAAGCGTGTCGAGTAAGCTAGCTACTGTAAGCAACTTTACTAACGTCCTAACCCAGCTAGCTTGCTGACAAGGGCGCTAGCTAGCTAACGATAACAACTTAGCTCTGCCCTCACTTTAATTTTTATGCAGCGTTGGTGGGAGTTAAAACGCATATTGCACATGCATTGGCACTAAAGCTAAAATATCAATTGATAATTCTGACATACCCGCTAATATGAAGAATTGACGGCATATCTTGCAAGTAATTGCAAAAGGATTTTCAGACATCATGACTTCGAGCCAATCTTGACCTTCCAGCACGCAGCTGATGCAGTTTCTCATCTCTCTGCCAAAGGTATTGCGCGCGTGATCAGGGAGCCTACTGAGGTGCGTTCAAAAACCTTCGCCAACCTTTTCAAACAGTTTTTCGTTTGCTTTGAGTCAATTGCGAACACCCACAATCAGTCTGAGCAGGTAGTTATTGGTGAACACACATGAAGGCTGGAGCAAGGGTTACCGCTCCATCGAACAATTTGGAGTGTTCACACGTTCAAATTAAAAAGTTCAAAGTAAACATGATGGCCTCTGTTTGCTGAAATTGAACGCACCTCAGGGGTGCACGAGACATTGCCCAGGTGAGTTAACTCCTCAGAATAGATTGAGGATGCATGAAGCAAGTCATTTAGCAAATTTGTTATCTTTTTTTGTAGGCTTTTTAACGTAGGGCGTCTTAAATGAAAATATATTTAAGGAGTACTCTTCTGTTGAATACATTCGCAACATCAGCATCATTAGACTCAAGTTATGAAAGATCCCCACATTCAAGACCCAGTGAAATAATAAATTGAAGATGAAGACCACCTACGCCTATACCCAAAGAGTTGTTAACTTTTCTTATGTTTATTTTGGAACATTCTTGGTAATTAGTAGGATAGTCTTTTCATCCTGAATAACCTTTTTTAGTCATAAAGACTAGGGATGGGAATCGACCCATGACCGATTCCTTGGAATCGTTAGCCAAAATCCTTTTCGATTCCGCTATCAATACTTAAAAAAAAAAAAAAAAAAATGAAATATTAATTTTTCGATTCCCCCCCCCCCCCCCCCCCCCCCCCCGATTCCGCTATAGATGCCTTTTTTTGATTCTGGTATCGATGTAAGTGCAGTTTAGGTATGTCACGCAGCTTTGTTTTGTTTTAGACTGCAGCCAACATGGCGTCTAGGCAGAGGCGTTCAAAAGTGTGGTTATATTTCACGCAAAAAGACGACCACAGGGCCACTTGCAGTGCTTGCAAAACGTCTCTTTCGTCAAAGGGGGGGGGGAACTACCATTACTCCGAAACATTTGTCCATACTGCATGCAATAACTTTGCAGGAATGTCGCGTTTTTGAGCGCTATGGAGTGAAGATAACTTTAATGAATCTCAACCAAGCAACAGCAGCGCGGCTAACGTTAGCGCTTCATCTGTTAATATTGAAGGTAAACTCTAACAGTCTATTGTGTTAGTGCCATTTGTTTCATTGTGTAAACCAGCTTTCACTTTTTGTTTATGTCAGTTTTATTTTTAGTTCAAGGTGAATACATTTGTAAAAAAAAAAAAAAATTGCATTGTAATTGGCATGTTCAAATATTATTTAGCACAGCGGTTCTCAAACTCTGGTATATCAAGGTCACCTAAACTGCCACAAATTAGACCAGGGAGGGATCCCTATTTGATAAGACTATTTTCCAGGCTCCCCCATCTGATGAGATTTTTGAGTTTAGATGTTTTATTACAAAAAATGTATGAAACCCATTACCAAATCAGTCATACATTCTGTTACTTATGGTTGGAATTATAGTCAAAACTAATTTGTTGGGACCCCCATGCACCCCATCAAGGAAAAGGATCCCTAGGCTATGGGTCTCTGGACCCTACTTTGAGAGTTTGTTGACCTATTCTTAGGTTTGTTTTTGGTTATTTAAAACATGTAAATGTATACATACATACTGTATATGCTGTGCAACGTCTATTCAGAGAATATTATATAAAACAAAATTAATGTAAATAAACTCGTTTGTACTTTTTTTTCCTTGCCCAAAAATAATCGATAAGAGAATCGATAAGGAATCGAATCGATAAGAAAGAATCGTGATGGACTCGGAATCGTTAAAATCTTATCAATTCTCATCCCTAATAAAGACCATAATGTCTGCAGACAAATACATTTATTTAACTAAACTCTTTGAGTTGCTCCTATCGGTGAATACCCTGCCATCAGAGGTGACAATGGTCTTCTATGTGCTCTTGAGCAAACTCGAGCAGCCTATTCGCAACGCATCCATTTTGCCTTCTAGCCAGACAACTGAATTTAACACTTATTGAATAAGTCCCCCCAGACGTCTCATTGTAATTTTATTCACGGGTGACTAACATTTAAATGCCTCTTGGATAATCACCCTTCGTAATACGGTGATTCATTTTGAACACCATATCCTCATTTAATTAGTCACATTAGACGTGTCTGAGAGATAGCCTAGGCCTGAACACCATTCGTAAATATGGCCCAAAGAATGTATCCCCTAAGACTATGATGCCATAGTGAATAACACTGACAGAGTAGTTTTAGAGGCGTTCACATGAGATTCTAAGTAACAAACTCTGGAAAAAAACTTTTCATAAGTGCTTATATATAAGTCGTCAGCCTGTTCAGACATCTACAATGTGTTAAGAATTTCTGGCAGGATGGAAAGGAAATAGGCTAACAGTTCTGACACATATTTGTATATGAATGGCATTTATCATTCTTAAGGACTATATATTTGTGGGTTTTAATTTGTCTGAGAGGAAAAGAACACCTCAGGCCTTAACTTGAAAGCACAAGGCATGTTGCTCCCAATGAATTGCGTCACAGATGCGCATCAGAGGCGTAATGTGGAGAAGAGTTGCTGTTTCCATTTATACACACAGGATGTTAGAGTAGAGCACAGTGTATGTGGGACATACAAATACCATATTCATTTAATGGTGTGTGTAGAGGGTGTGAATTCACACCTGCAATGCTAATCATATACCAACAGGAATTCTGACTTCAACTGTGTTGACAAGCACTGTTCAAATTGGTGTTCAAGTTCACACAGACTTATGATATTTTAGAGCTGGCCTTTCTCTTCATCCATATACATTGATAAAGTATATGTATTGAAAGAGATCTTGAATTATATATTAACAGAGTTTAAGTTTAATATGTGCCCAATCTCTCCTGGTCAGCTGCTCTCTAGATGGCATGTGTTGTATGTTGGGACACAAACTACTCCAGATGGATATTTTGATTCAATATTAATATATTTATGAAAAGCAGAGGTTACATGGCTTTATTAACATGGACTAGTGTTGTGTCATGCCTGTCATCATCTAATCATGAAACAACAGCTGCATTTAACTGGGATGCTCTTATAATGAAGGTGCTGAGATATCATATAATCCCAGAGGTCATGGGTCAGGCAGTTTCAGGAGGAGCCGGCACCATCCGTCTGTCGGATATCATTCACACCATCTGGCACGCGCACAGTCATTCCATTCAGCTCCTTAGTCAGGCAGACCTGGCAACCCAGACGAGACCTGAAAGTAGTGGGAAACACAACTTTAAACAAATGGGAACCAAGTAGAATAGAATAGTTTCATAAACAGACATCTAGATATAAGATATACAGGGAACCCAGTAACGTCAGAATTTCCAGTGCATTTCCCAGCAAGCCTTCTTTCTTTGTAACGTATTAAAAGAAAGCACATACGTGGTTGGTAGAAGTAATATAGATTTTTTCATAAAACATGCAGTTTTGGAACATTTCAATGAAGGACAAATAAAAATAGGCTACAACTGAAAAGCTGTATATAATCAATTGTGATAGCTATATATACACCACCTTCCCACCTTGTGTGTAACACACAACACACAAGGTGGGAAGGTGGTGTATATATAGCTATCACAATTGTAAGTCATTTTAGTGTTCACGTTGAATGGTTATTTTGAAAACTGCGTGAAATGCTCGTTGCGTGAGAGAGACTGACGGATGCGGCCCAAGATGCTATGGCTGCTACGTGTTTGCTTCTCACTCACGTGTCTGTGAGTCCATAGGCCAGGTCCAGTAGGTCCATCTCCTCGTCTGTGACGATGCCCAGCTGCTTGTAGGTGGAGTCATCCAGGACGAGGTGACACGTGGAGCAGGCCAGTGTTCCCTCGCATGCACCTAAGTATGTATATTCACATGCACATAGACATACACACACACAAGCATGCCAGAGAGTTTATGGTCCTGTCAAGAGGATTGTGTATGTGTGTGTGAGTCGGGGGCAGGGGGGAGCACATACCAAAACCATTAATGTCCAGTTTTTGATCAATAACAACTTTCAGCAGTGTGTCTCCTACACAACCTTTGACTTTGACCCTTTCTCCATCCTGACTTACAAATGTAACAGGTACTCTCTCTTCAGACCTGCAGAAACAAACAAACATGGTTTGAAACCTTCCTAACCAATACAAGTACTAAACCACTCTTATACTCTGTTTATGTTTCTATGTGGTGCCAACCAAGTGGTGCCTATCATGACATACCAAACTTGCAGCTTGTTCTTTTTCTTGTATGAAATATTTACACTAATCTGTGTGCTACCGAAAAGGTAATCGCAATTCCATCAGTAAAGTTGGAAAACCTGGGGGGTATTACAAGTACATGGTTTAGTGACATACCTGGCTAACTCAGAGTACGTGGTAAACCCCCTCAAAGCCGTGTGGCTTTGTTTTGTCAGGAGAAGGAAGCCATAGGGCTCTTATATTTGGAGGTTTACCACTTACTCTGAGTTAAAGGGGCTATGTGTAAGCCTGACTAGCTGTCGGCTATCAAGCTAAATGATTTTATACTCCTTACACCAAGCAGATTGGGGACACACCCCTACCTTCTTTCCCTTCGCAGAAATAAACAAAAGGTTTGGCCAAGGTGGTGGAGGCTGAAGGCTACATGAAAACATTAAAGGATTGAAAGATATCTAGGCCACCATTAGTGTCCACCATCAATCGATATTTATGTTACATTAACTTAGTTGAGGCAAACAGGCCCTGTAGGTATCGATTTAAGCGCTCAAACTTTTGAGCTAGCTGATAGTCTGCATGATAGCCATGCTTACTTGGGACGGTTCACAAATTCAATCTAGCACTCTAAAAATAGATTGAGGCTCTGAAGTTAAAAAAAATGGAGCGTTCTATTCCTCCACAAGTGAAACACATTCTTTTCACACTCCTATGTTTGTTCTCCGGGTATGGTCAGGTCACCTATAATTCCATGAGTGAAGTAGCTGTAAGGTGGAATGTGTAAGTGTAATGTTTAATTCGTGCTTTAGGTTAAGTCTTCTGTTAGGAGTCTGTGAGTTATGTATGATGCCTCGTATAGTTTGCTCGTGTATCAACATCTGTGTCCAACCTTTCCCTGTAAACTGTGCCTGTGTGTAAGACCCCACGCCTTCTAAATCAGTTGTCTTCCGTCTGAATAAATGGTTTGAGTGCCAAAGAGAAGCGGTGATTTGGCTCGTTGCTACATTTGAGTCAGAAGTGAAATTGTGCTCCCTAGTGGTATGGAAGAATGGAGCTGAAGATGACTGTGGCAAGTAAATGTTAATTTAATTGGCTGTTGAGAGCAAATATGAACAACCTTTTGCCAGAATCACAGACTGCATCTTTAAACCTTTTTAAAATATTGTGCTTTTGCAGTGAATGTTGTCAAGGTCCATAGTGATATTGTGTGTTGTGTATTCAGATTGTTAAATAATGGTCCACATTATAACAGATAATTTCTGTCATTTTCTAAAGTTCTGCGCTAAATCCTGTGTTATTTAGAGTAGAAAGGATTACCGCCTCTAACTCTGAGCTATTTCAAAGCATGGATGTTTTGTATGGATAATCAGCTTAGTTTGTAGGAGGTAGACAAGGAAACTGAGGCCATTTAGTGTGACTGAGTGAAAACTGTGTCTAAAACTTTAACCAAATTAAAGTGATATTTCCAGTCAATGTCCTAGTCACTTGTGAGTACTGGTTCATCTCAGGCTTTCCACACTTGGTAGTGTGTTTTCCCTCTTCTTGCCAATTGAAATCTCATATTCTGGTTGACAAATTTCAGATGTGTTTTGGGTAACTGAATATTACATTGACAACTGTTGTTGTTCATACATTCTGACAGTGTAGTTTGTAAAATGCTGACAAGGGGACCCAGCTAAACACTAAGCTAACACATTAAGTTTCTAACTTCACTATTTTGTTTGTGTGTGTGTGTGTGTGTTTGTGTGTGTGTGTGTGTGTGTGTGTGTGTGTGTGTGTGTGTGTGTGTGTGTGTGTGGCTACATTCCTCTACAAAGGTGCTTAGACAAACACACACACACACACACAATAGTGAATAGAAAGACTGAGACTCAACTAATCACACACAAATCCCCTTCTAGGAAAAGGAATCCTATTAAAAGGAAAAACCACAGCAAGATTGTGACAATTAAAAAAAATCTTTGATTTTGAGATATATGTCTGCAAAATGATTTGTATTGCTGTGATAACTAACACGGCTGTAGTATATTTAGTTTTATTTAACATTTATATAAGTCTATGGAAATCAAAAAGCTGAAACTTGGGTTTTGCTCTGTCAACATCTTTACTAAATAGATCAACATTCTAATTTTTACCCAAAGACGTATCCAGTACCGACAAATTATGTACTCTGATGTCGGGTATGACTATTATAGGTCTTACCTCAAAGCGTGGGTAGTCGTTAGGCTGCGAGAACTGGAGTTCAGTTTGTGCAGTGGACGAATGAGTGATGGTAAGTTCCTAGAGGCTGCCAGCGGTGTTGTGGCTAACCAAAGAGGCCAAGAGTTCTGGGCAAAGCAGAATATTCTTGTGGAAGCAGAGGACATGGTATGAGTAAATGCTGACCAGCACAAGTATGCTTTTGGAGAAAATGTGTTGTGCTGCGGCAGATCTCGAAGGTATGAAACTCTCAATGCATACTCCTAAGCCCACCCTCCGGAACACACTGGAATCCCATGGTGACGCAACCCCTTCTTCCAGGATAAGCTTTTTCTTAGAAATGATAAATGCGACTGGCAATTAACCACTATAGCAGCATTGGGACCATATCAAGAGGTGTATGTGTATATGTGTGTGAAAGACAAAGAGGTAGAAGTAAAAACATCTTTGCTTTGTACATTTCTAATTCTTATCTGACCTCATTATTACCTAATCTAGTATATAGTGGCATGCAAACGTTCTGTTACTGTGAATAGCTAAGCTAAGTAAAAGATGACCTGATTTCCAAAAGGCATAAAGTGATGATGACACATTTCTTTAATATTTTAAACAAGATTATGTTTGTATGTCCATCTTTTACAGTTTCAATATAACAAAAAAGGAAACGTTTGGGCACCCTGCATGGTCAATACTTAGTAACACCCCCTTTGGTAGGTCACAGCTTATATATACTTTTTTTGTAGCAAGTGTCTTTCAATTCTTGTTTGGGGAACTTTCAACCATTCTTCCTTGCAAAAGATTTTCAATGTTTAGGTTGGGGGACTGTAAAGGGCATGGCAAAACCTTCAGCTTGCATCTCTTGAAGTAGTTCAATTTCCAACGAATTACATATGCTTAAGAGGGGTGTTTAATGCTGTTTGTGCGAGATGATGTATGGCAAACTTGCCACATCCCTATCTTGACGACTGTTTTATAAACCGAAGAAATTATGTTGGAGATTTTAAATTCCTTCATTCCTTAATTTTGCCATATTATGACAATGGTTCTGTTATCAAGACTGCTTGTTGCATTAAGAAAACATAATGTAAAGGTATATATAAGAACTGTATATATAAAACATTTTTGGTCATATGTATTTTAACAGACAGTGATTATTTAAACAATGTTGCAAACGTGCTGGGAAATGTCACTGTGAACATGAGAGTCAGTGAAACATGAAGGGATTTACACTGAAAAAAATATGCAATAATTAGCAAGACATTGTGCATTTTTTCCTTAAAATGTATTTGCGTAATCTCAGCCAATCTTCTTAGGTACACCCATTTAACAAACAACGATCTTGTTGTATTTACTCTGTTCCTACACCAAGATGTACGTATGTCACGAATGACAGTTGGACAGTTATATCACTTGGTGAGAGCTGCTGCACAGGGAAGTGTTTGGTGAGTATTAACAGGCGGAATCTCGGCTGACCCCAAAAAAGTCGCCGCCATCCAGCAAGCCAGAGACCTGCAAGACCCGTCTGAAATCTGGAGTTTGCTCGGGATGGCCAATCACTGCTCCCGCTTTATTAGAGACTCTGTCTCAATCTCAGCACCACTTCATTAGCTAACCAGGAAGAACACAGTATTGCCCCAAAACAAGCCAACGCTCTACAGGCAATCAAAGATAACCTGACCAGCAACACATTTATGTCATACTTCCTCCCAAGTAAAGAGACAAAGCTCGTAGTGGATGCCAGCCCAGTCGGCCTGGGTGCCATTCTCTACCAATAGAACAAAGATGGGGAGAGGTGCACCATATCATACGGCAGTCGTGCACTTAGCGACGTAGAAAGACGTTACTCACACTGACCATTGTGTGGAGTTGTGAACACTTCCACTTATACCTCTACGGCAACCCTTTCACCCTCACTACAGACCACCGATCACTAACCCTAGCCTGCTAGACCAACACACCCATGACAGTCAGAACCACTGAAAATGTCTGAACTACCAGAAGCAGCATGGCATAATGTTAGTGTAGATTTCTTGGGCCCACTCCCTACTGGAGAATACCTGTTAGTTATTATAGACGAATACACACATTACCCAGTAGTTGGAAATTGTGTGATCCACTTCAGCTAACACAGTCATCCCAGCCTTAGATAAGTTGTGTTCTCCAAGTTTGGAATCCCTAGAGTCCTAAAGCCAGATAATGGCCCCCCGTTTAACAGTGAACAGCTCTCTAAGTTTGCAATCCATCTAGGTTTCCATCACCAGAAAATAACACCCCTCTGGCCCCAAGCAAATTCCACAGCGGAACGCTTCGTCTGCACGCTTGGGAAAGCCATCCATGTAGCAGAGACTGACAGCATCCCTTGGAAACAGACACTCAACGCATTCCTCCTTGAGTATCACTCTACACCACACAGCACCACAGGAGCATCACCTGCAGAACTAATATTTCAGTGCAAAATCCACACCAAGGTCCCAATACTCACCACAACTATTGAAAGTGAAACTATTGACATCACTATCAAAATGGACACACCATTACAAGGAACTCCTCCTTCTTCAAAAGGATCAGTGTTGAGACACGGGACACCTCAACAGATCCTGATAAGGATGACACTGCTGTTGTTGCAGCACCATAGGACCCAAGGTGAATCGGCAGCCCCCATCATACCTCAACGACTATGAGTAGAGTGTTCCATCTTTAACACTGTTCACACTGAGTGCATTTATGAGTTTAGTTGAAAGTCTGAAAATGACTGTTCTGTCTTCAAAACCGTTTATATTGAGTTTTACCAATGAATGTATTTGAATTACCTTTCCAAACTACTTTTATAGCGCATCAATAAATGCATTTGACTGTTATTTGGCAGTTTGACTGACTGTGAACGTTCCTACACAAGACTGAAACAATGTGATATTTGAATTTTGAATTGCGCATTTGCATTTAGAAGGAAATGTGTGTATCGTTGAGTTATGCTTGCCAGGCAACTTTGTACTAAAGAAAGCAAGCAAATCAGTTATGGATAATGTTCAGTGCAAGTGATAATGTAAGTTCAAGTATAGTTTTGCTGTGAAACGAAAAGAAAAAAAAGGAGCGATGTAATGTTTACGGTGCGTACAACATTATGGTATGTTTATGAGAGCAGTGCGACAGTGACGGGTAGCTTGGCTGTAAGACACACACATGGGGCAGAACCTCGTGAAGTTGATGAACGATAAGGCTGTGTGCACATAATCTCAGAGTACTTTCAGTAAACGTTATCACTTGCTCAAAAAATGTGACCGCCTTGTTTGTCAAGTATAAGAGAACATTACATTAACACACATACTGTATGCCCACACAGACTCAGACTCAGACACACACACACACAAATTCACCAATTCTCATACACAAGAGAAATACAAAAATAGCTGTAATCTGTGATGCTGTAATTTTTGGGAATTCCTAATTGCCAAATCACAGTTATGAACATGTTATAACAGGTGACAGTCTTTTGTAATGTAGAACTGAGTAGTGTTGAGGCCAAGGCCAAGGTCATCACTAGACAGGGTTGAAAGGCATGTCAGTCAGGCCTTATGTGGCTTCACACTGATGCTCACACGTCCCATTCATTCAGACTTAGCTAACCAAGTTAAACTTTCTCATCTCATGATAAGACCACACTAGGCCTGCTGCAGTTCCTCTCTGTCTGTCTCTAACTGAAGGCAGCTGCTCTGTGTACTCTGAGAGTCAGGCACGCTTCATTCCAATTATGGCTCTGATTGGACACATAAACAGACCCGGTACAGACACACGTGGGTAACTTCACAGGCACAGGGGGGTTGGGTGGCTTGTTTATGTGCTGCTCTGTTTGGGTTGCCGAGTGGGAGAGAAGCGTTCAGTCTGGGAGTGTTACACAACTGACCTACAGCGTCTGGGGCTTACACTCCATGGTCCTCTGGGAGACAAATAAGGCTAAAACTTTGAGTGCAATCCTCAGCTTGTTTTTTTTTCTGATTATATGTTTGTTGTGAAACTACTTCAAGGAGGCCTTGGCTATCAGTTTTTTCTTTCAAGTGTAACACATTTCAGCACTGGAATAGGGCTAACCTTGGTATCAATTGTTACACTAACTCCCTTATTAGAGTTTTGACCTTTTTCTTTTGATTATGAAATACAACTCATGTCATGACTTCTTTGTAACATATCCAGACCGACATCTTTGTCTGAGACAGTTCGGTATTCAGGTTCTATGTGTCTGGGTTCAGTGAGGATGACGGTGCCGACTGCGAATGGTAATTCTATTTCTGTATGTCTTCACTCATCACAGGCACATATGAGGTCAGCGTGGTAGTTCCATTGCTCAGGAGTATGCGACTGTAATATTATATTACAAATATAAGCAATCGCCAGAGAGCGCTGCTGCAACGTTAACGTGTGCCTCCTGCCTAATGTAGGCTATCCGATTTCTCTTCTAGGCAGCCTGCCTCTCAAGACAAAAAAGTGAACTGAATTATGGACATGTGCATAATCGAGGAATTTAAAGTTCCAGCCAAATAGAGTACATAAAACTTCGCCCTAGCTTAAAAATATAACAGTCTCCCCGTACACTTCCTGTGAAATACATTTTTATATAGCGTGAATCTAGAGTAGTCACAGATTAGTAAAATTATCTTGGAAGTGGTAAGCCTTTGCTATTTAATTTCAAACTGTTGCATAAATATTCACCCGCTTCTGTCCAAAAAGAAATAACTGCTTGGCCCTATTTGTCAATATCAGTAACCCTTGCTAGGAAGTAGGTGGTGTCTCCTCGCGGGGCATCTCGCGCTCCCTGAATTCCATTCCGCTTTTTACTGCGGCCAGCGCTCGCGGATCCCATCCCGACTGCACTGGACTTCTAGTGTCTTGCGCTGGCATTGTATGTCGAAGTTTCGGAGTTGGGAAGAGAGTTGAGACGGGAGAGGGAGGTGAATAACTATTTAAAGACTGCACAGCGTTATTTTGGTATTACATGAAAGATAGGTTCTTTGCACTTGGATTTCTGCAAAGTTTAATGAAGTCCTACTGGGACTGGGGCAGAAAAGAGACTGCGGCCTTGCCTTAGAAGAAAGTGTTATAAATTAGTTCGTGATTGCGGGACCTCGATTTTTTCCTTCTAGCGCGTGGGTCTTGAGCGAACTCTGGAGAAAATGGGCACTCGGACGAATGTCCACAAAGTGTCCGGACTCCTCATCTCTTTGATATTTACGTTTCATCTGACCAATGTAAGTGCATTAACCTACTCTATTACCTCAAGCAAAATGCTGTATTACAACTCTCCGAACTTTTACAATTACGTGAATATGATGTGCAAATATGGTGTTCACATAGGCAACAGGTAGGCCTATCGAATCTGAAGGGCTATTAGAGAGGTTTAAGATGGATGAAAAAGACGTATACTGAAACTTTTGAGCCTCTCCGTAGAAGAACGTGTTTAGGGTTGTGGGCTTTGTGCACCCAACCTCTGCAACAGAAACACCTCCAATCCCAATTTCTTCTTACCTCAACTGTAATCTTTCTCGGCTAAAGCTTTTCGGATCTAATTTTGTCCTTAGAAACCAGACTATTCATAGCTGCTCCTACTGGCGTCTGCTTGTCCGTAAACTTCACCAACTTAATGGCTGCAGCTTCTTGATTTCAACACATTCATCATTCATTCATGTTATGATTGTAAGAAGTTAACTCAAAGGAGTTGTTTCCGCAGGTAATGCGGAAGCCTACATCTGAGAATTTTAACACTAAGATTAAGTCCGGAAACTTTACCTCCAATTCTCCGACATCTACTCCATGATCTAGGCTATATTTATTCAGGCTGAAAGTTAAACGTTGACAAGATTTTGCAGAGTTTAGCATGTAGACTTAATGTTGCTGTATGGTTTATTTAAGACATCGGACATGTTTTCTCTGTTTTTCTATGATCCCATGTGTTTAACAAAACCATAACCGTTTAAAACAAGTGAAAACACTCTCCTGAGCCTCAACCTCCACATCAGCCTCTGAATGAGTGTTTCACCTAACGCAGACCCTGGGGTCCAGCTGAGCTCCAAGGTCCTGCGCTACTGGAGAATCCGGTCGGGAGTGACGGCGCAGAGGGATTCATATAGGGCAGTTATGAGGTCGAGCTGGAATGTGCACATCTGTGAGAGGTTATCTCTCTCGAGCTTGCATATCTCACTGGACTGATGTTGGAAATTGTGTTTGAACTGTTTGTTTCTGGTGTAACAGACTTCAGCCAGTACAGTCCTGGCAGACATGGTATAAATAGCTGTCAGTGAAGGCAGAGGTGTTGATGACTGCACTTTTCCAGGTCCAGGCTTCCGTTCCCCTCTGATGATAGTGTGGCCCAGCCTGGAGAGTAGCACCTGTTGGGGGCTTGGGTCAGTGCGAGGTGGGGGAAACGTTTTCTGGACAATGCGCTGTGCATCAGATCCAAAACCTCATAACCCATTGACCCCCTGCCTAAGTCCTTTAGATAACATGATGATGAGAAGTCTTCTCCAACTAGTGTCCATGGCATGGTAATCCCAAACCCCAGACTCCCCCAGCCTGCCCACGCCAGCATCTTCGCTGGGATTGGTAACATGACATGGCTGCCCCTTGTGTCTAGGGACCACCATGAGTGACACAATGGGACCATAATTGAATTATCTGGAACTGCGAGCATCTGTTTTTATCGTCAGGAGTCAAACAGAGCTGTTAGGCCTGCCGACCCATCTCTTACAGCTTTAGACCAGACCCCCCCCCCCCCATTCACCTCCCCTCCAGTGACCAGCAGGAATCCCAGGCTCCTAAGTATCAATCAGCCCTAACAAAACCCTTGAAAGAAACCACACAAAGCCTTTATTAGGCGTTTAACTGACCTGCGCCATAAAACACTCTTCCTACTACTGCCTTCTCCACTCCTCCCCTTGACCCCTTATCACCCTTGACACCAGTGTAGGTACATCAATGACTAAGTATAGGGACACTTTATCGTCCATCATTAGCCACTAGTCATGTTTTCGGCGATGGCTGGAGCGGGAGGCCATTAGTGAAGTTCCCATGATTCCAGCTGTGGTTTCTCTGGGAAACAGTGGGGAGGGGACGCTCTTAGTCAGGCAACAGCTGCTGTTCCCATAGCCGGCCCTCACACTTGAACTAAGGCTGAGATGATTCACCCAAGCTGGTTCCTCCGGCTCCTCCAGCTCGCGGATGGAAGGCCTCTGCCAAGACTGCTCTCAGCACTGCATCCGCCACCATGACATCAGTTTCCCAGTATGTGCTTTAGCCCCCACATCATGAATTGAATAACACAGACACCAATTTAAAAGTCATAGGCTTACCAAATGCCTGAATACTGAACACATGGCAAATGTCTATAATTACATAATATTAAACGATTTAATGATTGAACTACGTAATAGTTTGGAGTTGCATACATTTTGTACATTGTCTAGCAATTCTTGAGCGGTTGGAATTTTAGGGTAATCAATGTGTCCCTTACGTTTCAGACAAACAACAAGATTTGCCAAATTGCTTACTAATGGAGTGAGGCAAGAGTAATAGATTTCTTTATTGATTTTGTATTGGGTAACTGTATGAGACAGATCAATTGACTCTTATCAGTTTAGTCTCTGATTAGTGGCCGTGGTCTGAGAGTTGCCTTGTCTGTGTTTGTCTTCCTGCACTGCTGGAAGTACTGCTGGCTATTTTGGACCAGAGGTCCCTCCCAGGATAGAAGTGCATAAGTGTTCTGTGACTTCACTGCGCCGCAGAGATGGGGGGAGTAGGCTGGATTCCTCTGGCCTTATACAGATGAAGTGTTTGTCACAAAGCTTTTTTTGTGAGACACACGCCTCCAGGTCCCTACGTATCGGACCCAGCATCTCCTTATAGCCTCTGTTCTCCAAACCACGAGATGCACTGAGTAAACACTCGTGTCCTGAACTCAGCCCAATGTCATTCCCATATCACAGCGGTGCTTATTTTAAACTGGTGATGGACATATGAACATGCCCGACTCAGGAATACCCATCTCTGCCTGGATGCAAAGATGTGCATATAGTTTCTTTCTCTCTTTCTTTCTCACCTACTCAAACTCAGATTTACAAACTGACCCATGAACTAGTCACACAGCACATTCATCCACACAAATTGTATTCACTCAGTATGGATGCACTCGAGCAGTTATCAGTACTGCTTTGCCTGTAGTTGACCAGTTGCAGATCCCTCTCTCAGTGAGAGCGCTTACAGGGGAGACAGAGAGTGATTGAGTCCTCTAGTCTAGGAGATCTGTAGTCTACTAGGGAAGGTGTAGGTGTGCGACATCTGAAATCTGGTACGTGTGGTTATCTACTGGGAATCTCACTGGCTGTTGGCGACCCTTTTGTGTTGGACTCCTCTGAGTTTGGGCCTGTTTCCTATTGCAGGAAATCACACGCCGCTTCTGATGTGGGTCATACACCTTCAGCTCTGTGACTGCGGGTGATTGTGTGTGTATGTGTGGGTGTGTGTTGGTAGATCCACCCTCCTGGGTGCGGGCAACCTGTGGAACTGCTGTTGGAGTCTAGGCCTTTCATCTATGTCAAAGCTGTGACCGATGGTGTGTGCATGTATGGGTGGGCTATTGAAAGAGACTGTAAACCTGTGTGGCTATGTTCAAGTGTGTGTGTGTGAGGGTGAGTGAAAAAGAGAGAGAGAAAGACCTTAAGCTTTTGTGTGTATGTGTGTGAGAGAGAGACAGAGACAACACAGCTGTGCCTCAGCTGGGGCGGCAGTGGCTGCATGTGCAGACTTGAGGGTGCATACTGGGGGCATTGCAGAAAACACACACACACACACACACACACACACACACACACACACACACACTGAACACCCATACGTAGTGTGTGTACACAAGTACACAAACACTCCCAGTTGCTCACATGTGTGAACAAACAGAGGCACATCAAGCTGCACTGATGTGAACCTTAAGGGGATATAAAAGAGTCTGCATTGAGATGCGATGTGTTTTGGGACCCAGTGTGCAAACTGTGGTTTTTAAAGACAGATTCTCTGAATAGAAGGCTGCCACCTTTATCCCCGCCAGCCTGTCCATGAATCACACACATGCGGAGGCACCTTATGGACCTTCCCACCTCCTTTAATGTTCCTATGGTGTCTGTCTTCCCTCAGATCTTTGATCCTTTCTTTTGGGCTTGCATTGACTTGAACTCCCCTTGAATGCCTCACCCCATTGTTCGGCAGTGCGCTGTATTGTCATGCAGAGTGGAGCAGGCCTATGTGCCTTCATACCTTATCCTCTCAGAATACCTCAGCCTGGAGCGAAAGAGAAAGAAAGAGAATGAATGAGTGAGTGCATGAAAGAAAGAGCAAGAAAAAAGAAAAGAGGGAATGGCTTTTATAGACATGAAAAAAAAGATAAGTTTTAGGAAAGCTTGACCGACACTTTGCAGTCTTGTGTTTTGAGAAGTGTTCTATAAGGCCATGTTTTTGCCCTCCCTGACAGGGGGTTCTAAGGCCAGAACCTCCATCCTGTCCCATCCATGCCTAGCTAGGCAGAGGCAAGCCCGAGCCTGCCCTGCAGATTCCCCGTCCCACTAATAGAGAACTGAGGAATTTCTATACCCTCAGGTTAAAGAGTTTCACTGCGAAAGCGAGATTACTGATCACACAGACACACACACACACACACACACACACACACACACACACACACACACACACACACACACACACACACACACACACACACATGTAGAGGATTCTGGAAATGTGTTTTGTACTGCACATGTTGAGTTTGGGCTGGCGATACAGAGTGGACTGGCTTTTTTCACTCGAGAGATAAGCAGTGGGCGAGACCCATCTCATGCCCTATCTGTGTAGCATAAGGAAGACATAACAATCACTCACAAGGCACTGCAGACTCAAGCAACCACTCAGAGATGTGTGTGAAATAAGGAGTGTGTGTGTGTGTGCAATGAGGAGGTTATTTGCTATGGGGAGTGTGTGAGGTGTGTGTGTGTGTGTGTGTGTGTGTGTGTGTGGGGTGGGGGGGGGGGGGATATGGGGTGGCAGTGGGAGGTGTGAGTGTGGCTTGGGAATGCTTTTGTGTGTATTAGGGTTAGAGGCACAGGAGGCTGCATAGTTTGTGAGAGTCCAGCTAAACATGTGAGAAGTAGTGTTAAGTGGGGTGTGTTTTAATTTCTGTGGGTGCATATATTTGTGTTTTCTCATTAAAGAGTGAATACGTGCACCCAGTGATGCGGGTGTAAAAAAGCTAGTGGTTATGACAACAAGTGTATAGATGTCCAGTCGTGATTGTGTTCACATGGTTGTATGTGTGTGTGAGAGACAGAACATTCATGTTAAGCACAGTTGTCCTTCAGCACATCCTGAAGCCCGGCTTCAGAGGAAGGGGGGGGTACAGGCGGCAGACAGCAGGGTGTGGAGGGATGATTTGTGTGATGGTAAAAAGCTACTTCCTCTACAGCAGTTTTCTTAGGGCTTTCCTAAGAGTTTTCCTGTATGGGCTTTTCCTGAACGCGTTTCCTGAGGGGGATTTCGCACATGCAAATAGCAATGCAGTTACTTCTTTTTTATTTGTGTATCTATTTCTGTAATGATGTGTATAGAGGGCTTCTTCTGGGGATTTCTTTCTCATGAGCCATCTGTCTGTTGTGCTTATAAATATAAAGTTTACAGGGTTGTTACTGGATGCCCGCCTATTGCCTTTCAGCTAGTCTTTCCTAACCTGAGTGGCTTTGAAAACTTGTTCTGTGCCACACGTGTGAAAGGTCAACGTAAACTTAGCTGCTTGGAGCAGACATGTGAAGACTTGCTTAGGGTTCAGTGGGAAATAAGGTTACTTGAAGAATAATGTAAAATGCAAAGTGTTCTCTTTGTTTTGACTGTGCCCTGTGCCAAGTTTCACTATTTAACATTAATGTGCTATGTCTTTCAGTGTCATAGGGGGTAAGAACACATGCGGATGCAGTTTAACTCAACCTTTTGGGATATAACATTTCACATATTCAGACTGTAATGATTATGTTATCACATATCAGGCAGCCCCTTGAAGTAAGGAAAGAGGTGGTTAGTGATATGAAACAGACTGAGGTCCATGCACTGATAATTGGTAGAAATGCAGCTTTTTGGAGTTTTTTGGAGCCAGCTGTTCCTAAATATGCTGCTGCAGTCTAAATTAGCGCAAAAGCTCTGGAAGGAACCTGTTCAAACTGGAAATGATTAAATTGCCCTCAACACCCACTTCAAGTCCTGCCAGAAACCACAGCTTTTGCTGCTCCGCATTGCCAAGTGCTCAGATGTGGTGGTTTGATTTGCACAACGGCGCAAACTGCGATTTACATATGTCATAGGTAATATTTTCCATGGAGTCCTGTTGAAAAAGCAGCGCTCCCTGTCAGTGATTCTTCGCTGGAAAACAAGAAGCGGGAACTAAGGCGGAGGGAGGGAGGGAGGGTTGGACGTCTCCCCCAGCTGTGGATTGGTTGGGAGGGATTGTGTCTGAGCGGGTGGTGCAAGGGCTTCTGTGTGAATGTGTGGCGTGGGGTGTGTGGGACCTGGTGAAGGCCTGGAGGCTGGAGGAGAGCTGCAAGGCTGAAACCTGAGATGATAAGGCAGGAATGTGGATCCTGTGCGTTGTGAGAGTCCCCATTAGTGTGATGGAAATCACTGTGTTTCACCGCGCCAGCTACCCACTGCCATTGTGCTGGTTAAAAGCTTCCCAGACACCATGTCAAATGCATCCTGGGAAAAGTGTTCCAGGTCACTGGAGCTCTAAAGCCCAGAGAAATGGCCTCGGTGCCATCCCTCTCTGTAATCACAGAGTATCTGCCTTGTCTCCTGCATGGACGCTCACCCACACCGATCGAGTTTCTGTGTTGGCTATTATGTACCTACAAGATGCACAAATGTTTGAGGGTTGGCCAGACTGCAGGCAGGAGAAGCGGGGACGTGCGTACAGGCTCTGACAGTGGAGCTGGAATTTCTGTGGCTTCGAGCTGAAAGTGGCTGTGTGTAATTTTCTCTCCACCCCTGAGCTGCCATTGAATGCCGGGGCGAGGCCTGGCACTCACTCACTCTCTCCTTCGCTCACTGCCTGGGGCGCTGTTTCCTTAGTCACACATTTTCTCCAAGCACACCTCTCTTTCATTCTCCGTTCAGTGAGGCTCTCACCATCAAACTCACTCTTAACTCACCCCCAGAGTCAAATACTTACCGAAGAACTTACCTTAACTCTTCCCCCAGAGTCAAATACTTACCGAAGAACTTACCTTAACTCTTCCTACCGTCAAACTATAGTTTCTGAGTCAACCCCTCTACATAGAACTCTCTGGAACTCTCCCTTTGGTCAGTCTCCAAACACCTTCCTTTAATGGTCAGATTCAAACTGGTTAAGGCGCCTCTGATTTAACGTGCGCATTGATTCTGATGGAAAGGCAGTCCAAAGGCAGTCCATCTGTGAAGGAAAGGCAGTCCGTAGTTGTGCAGTGGTGTAATTTTGACAAACCCTGGCTCTGCTGTGCTAATGCCGGTCCTTGTTCTGTTCTTAGACAGGGAGTGCTGGAGGACTGGTGGTTGATCTCCTGTAATTGCTAGCTGCAAGGATTGTGTGGTGGAATCCTGTTAATTTGACTCACCACAGAGGGAACGACTTTATTCCTGGCTTTGAAATACCTCCCGCTTGCTTGAGCAGCTGTTTCTAAGTCACTGCAAATCCAGGGGTGAATATGCATTCTATCATATCATGTGGTAAACCTTACGTTACTGCCTGCACTCCCCCCCACCACCACCACCACCACCATCTTGCCCTGACCATGGCCCTGAAAGCTGTTTCACCTCAACATGTTTAATGTTCCGCTTGGAGCCAACATGAACAACATTAGGTAAGGGTTGCGGGGGTGGTGAAGTGCATAAAACCTAAAACCTTTTGAAGAGGGAAGATAAAGCCCTGTGATGCCAAGCCAAGGCAAGCCAAGTCCATGCCTCTTCACATGCCTCTTCCAAGGAACTCCTGCAGTTACTACCCTTTTATCAGTAATAATCCAACAGGACTCCCCTGGAGAAGCTCTGTTTGGCCTAACAGAGGGAGACCAAGGGTCCCTGCAGCCCTCTGCCCGTTGATTGGTAGCCCTCTCCCAGATGCCCCATGACATGGGCACTGAGGGGCACACCAGAGGCTGTTTGGCACAGAGGCGAGACGACTGTGGAATGCGTTGGCAGGGGCAGAGGCCCTAGCCCCCTGGGCACATGTCTGAGTTGACTGTGCTGTCTGGCTGCCACAGGATAAAGGCAGGGCCGGGGGGTGGGGTGGGGTGGGGGGGTGGGAAGGAGATGTGCAGCGGAGGGGTGTTTGTTCACGGCGGGAACGCAGATGGGCAGACTAGACGGAGAGACGAGTTTTCATTTCTCCCATTGGCTTGACTGCCGTGGCTCTCAAGCCCCCAACAATGTGTTGACTTGACCCTCTGTCTGTGTCCACCTCTTCACACTTGACAGCTTTTGAATCTTTCACTCATTACCTCTCATTCCTTTTTTTTTGTTATACATGGGAAAAGATGTTAAATTCCTTGTGCTTTTTCCCACAGCGGTCAAACTTTTCACTGACGCATGTAGTATAACGCAACAGGGTGCACTACCACCGTGAATTTCCACCTTCCAGGGGACCTTCCATCGTCAGTGTTTTGTTGAATTAGGCCGATGACACCTCCAGAAGGCTCAACGATGGTGTCAGGCGTCCCATACCCACCCCCCCCCATGCTCACAATGAGTTAGGACACATCCAATTATCATGACACATATCAATACCAGACACAACAGACAGACACCTCAAGATACACCTTGAAAAGATTCTACATGCATATTTCCATATCTGAATGGTGCACTGCCTAAATATCTAACTATTGATCTTATTATACTATGTCATGCTGGATGGTGGTAGACCCACTGATCTCCACTGTGTGCTTGCCAACCTCGTTCCATCGCTTCCACTACCAGTTCCGCATACTTTAGCTTCTTCCTTTCAAAGGCTTCCTCAATTGCATCTTCAAAGGGAATCGTCAACTCAATAAAGTAAACAATGCGCTCGCACTCATAATATGATGTTTGGTCTCATAGCAATCACAACAAAAAACTATGGAACTTGAAGTTGCCTTCTGACATCAGCAAGCAATCTCCAGTTCCACGCCTTTCCCCATTTGCCACTAGTTCCCACTTTTCTGCCCCTCTCGTTATGTCATTAACCAACAAAGAGTTAACCTCAACTTGTTTATTCTCAAACAAACACGCCAATGATTTTAAAACCTGATTATGTCTCCACATGTAGCAACCCTGGGTCAAGCTAGTTATACAACCAGACAGAATATGTTTTAATGAGCCAACACCCATACACAACTTGCAGCTTCCTGATCTTAGTCTGAAGAAGAAAGACAGAGGGAGTCTTTCCCGTGAAGGAATGTTAGGATATTATATATACGTACATATGGAACATGTTGACATGAATTATTGAGTTAGCTGTCATCAGTAGCTTCAAGTATTTTAGAGGGGTAATGATTTCACGTTGACACTAAGGCGAGAACTATTAAAACTTCAGACAATAGAGATTTAAAGCAGACCTTTCAAAAATCACCTGGGGGAATGGGAGCCAAATTATCTTCTCCCTCTCCTACTCTCTCTCTCTCTTTTCACCTTCTATCCCACACCCTCCCCATTGAGTCCTCCCTTTCTCTGTTCTTTCTCATGGATACCTGCGCCTATAATTAGTCTTGGGCAAGAGACACATCTGCTGCCGATGAGAAGGCAGGCTTGGCCCGCTGCCCCACAGTACAGTTGGATGAGGCCCTGCCTAACAGCTGTGAGACCGGAGGAGGAGGAGGAGGAGGAGGCCAGGCCTGCCTGAGCTACCTTTCAATTAGACCTCATGGAGAACCCCAGCGACATGAGAAATGTCTGTGCTGCTGAGCAGATGACGATTGATCTGAAGTAAGCCTCAGGTGCTGCGCATACAACAGGTTATAGTTATCTGCTTGCTTTCAGGTGTTGGCGTCTCCTGGGGGTTGGACCGTAGTGGCATGTGAATGACGATAGCGCAATGATAACTGCTCTTTTGGTTCAGTGCTGAACATGAAATGCTGTGGGGTAAAAAAAAATCCTGACCAGATATGGAGCATGCAGGGGAAGACAAAGCTCGCTCTGCTTTGATCTGGAACGCGATCCGCAGGTGACTCGAGGCCCCCAGATCCTCTCGCGCCATCCTGGAGGTTTGATTTCCTGTCTGGCAGTTGTGCAAGGAGCTCTCATGTTTGTCTTACCTGAGGCCCATGTTTATATGAGCCCATTGTTCTTCAGCAGGTTAATGTGCTGGTTTATTTTGAGCATGCAGGGGAAGGAAGTCTGAGTGAGAGAAGGGGCCGGCGCGCCTGATCAAACAGGCGGGGTTCTGCCTCGTGCGACTCCCCGCCAATCAGTCACCAGAACAATAGGCCTCTGTCAGCGGGGTGGAGATGCAGATAGAGAAGGAGGTGATGAATCGGGCGATGGTTGTTAGGTCGAGGTTGAACAGGGCCCCCAGCGCCAACATTGAGATCACAAAGTGACTCCATGTTTGTTTGACTCGACCTGTCTGATTCTTTCTCCTCACGTCTGTCTCAACCTGTGAGTGCTAGGCTAAAGTCAAGGGTCACTTGTAGAGGAAAGCTAGACTACGTGGCAGTGAACTTGGTTTTTCTGTGAAGGCGCATTTGGTGTTGAGGGATAAATGGACGAAACCTCTAGCAGTAACTGTAAATAAGAAAGTATTCTCCGTATTGTCTGTGTTTTGTTCGGAAAAAAGGTAAATCAATTCATCATAGTACATGTATAGTACAAAATCACTGAGATGTGCCTTTCCCTTCCTTTTAAGTCCATCTGAAGTTTGTGAATGTCAAAGTCAGAAATAACCGCATTGTTACCCCTGCAGTTTACGGTGTGAGAAGTTGTTAGCCGTTAGCAGTTGGAAGTGGACCTCCACACTTGTGACTGCATATGGTTCAAGTGTTCTGACTCATACCTCCTGTAAAGTCCAAAGGGGCATTGGGTGAAGAACATGCATGTGATCAAGGGTTGTTAAGGGGTGGCTGTTCGCTTCACCTCAGCTCAATGCGCTCATAACCACACTGGAGGCACCTACCCTTTTGAAGGGTCCCTGCAAAATTAAAATGCGCATGTCTGCTGTACGAAATGAATTAAGGGTGCGGTAAAACAATGTTCTTAGGAGAACCTCTGAGCCTATCTCGTCTGGCCAGTGGTGTACTTTGGCTAAGTACCAATGAGTTCCTGGCACCTCCTGCTTGTGTAGGTCATCGCCACCGTTTCCCATGTTCCAGCTTTCATTTACAGTTTACATCTCAAATGAATCATGAGGGGATTTCTATCATAAGATAAACATCTGTAAACATAGGATAGGACAAGAGCCTGGCTGCTTGAGGGAACTTGTTTTATTGGTGGGTTAGTGTACAGGTCCTGCTGCATATGACAAAAATGACATTTTGACATTTTCATCCCAGCTTTCCACCCCGTTTCCTTCTTCACCACCTGGACTCCTGTCTACCTGAGTTTAGACTCGCTCTCCCCCTTCCCCTCTCCACTCTATCCAGTTTGTGGCTGGAACCACCACACAGCACAGCCCAGAAACGTGCCCCCCCCCCCCCCCTCCTTCCTTCCCTCTCTCTCGCTCACTCTCCCCCACACTCATATATCCACAAATCCACCGACAATCCCCCCCTTACACATGCAGAATTCGTAGGAAATAAATCAAATAAACCAAATCTATTCTTGTTCCAATGGAAGCAAACAATTTCGAATCACCAAATGATATGACATCATCTGTCATACTCCGTAGCCCTCAGAGACCAAAAAGCTACCAGGAAATAGCCAATAAATCTATCATCTTCCACTGTCCAATTTACATTTCATGTTTGCGCTCACTTTGACTGGCATATGGATATATGTGCGCGTGTGTTTGCTTGTCATTGTGTGGTTAATGTGTAGTGTGTGTATGTTTGCGTGTAATGTGTATGAGAGGGGGTGGGGGGGCCACACGCCGTGCCAGCACAGTCTGGTGTCGGGGTAATAGATTTCTTCTTGGCAAGATGCTGTACAGAAGCCACAAAGCTGGCAGCGGCAAGAACAGAACACACAGTGCACAGAGGAGGAGGAGAGACAGAGTAGAGAACATGTTTAGAGAACCGAGCGGATATAGAGAGACACATACATTGGGAGGGCGCATTTTACCAGCATGTGTTTGTATGAAAGAAAACAGGGACTGGGCCACTGTGAAGCTGGAACCGACTTGGCAGATGGTTTGCAAAGGCGACATTGTGTGGAGATAGACCACGGGGCTAGTACAGTTGCTAGACTGTTGATCTCTTATGAATTGGTATACTTATGGCAAATGTGACAGGAATAGAGCAGGGGAATTGGTAAACGGCTTGCGTGGCAGATTAGTGGCAGGAACAAGATCAGACAATTGGAGGAAAAAAACTCTTTCCCTTCATACTGGGCACTCACTCAATCTAGTAAGCCAGACGTTCAACATGTCTAACAGTGAGAAGAAACACGTCAGTAGACTTCCTTGCTTCCTGCCTGCATGAGGTTCACCTATGTCCTAATTTGTGACAATGGAAGTTCAGCCAGGACAAACTTATCAGACAAAGAGTTATTAATGGTTGTGAACTAGACCTGCTTGAAGACACTGCTGTTGAGAAAAGATGAAAAGACATGCTTTTGCACAAGGAGACATGGTATACGTACAGACCCCCCAAACTCACAGCAGGTCTAGACAGGTGACGCTGGAAAGCAGATGGGGAAGAAAAAAAAGCCAAGCGTACAGTACAGTCACACAATGAGTTCATTCATTGTTTTACTGAATGTAAAACATGTCTTGTGATTGGACAACTATATTGCAAGAATATGATCACCTCATGCTATGAAGATCTGGTATAACCAAATTCTGAAAAAAGTGAACCAATGCTTCACTTCAGTGTTATCGCACATAGATTAGAGGCCCTTAAAAATGGCCCAGCGATTCATCTTGCAAAGAGGGTTTCCAGATTATGATCCCAGCGAAAACTGAGCAGGGAGCATTAGGCGGGCAGAGCCAGGCAGATGAAGACTATCCTTTCTGAACTCGTAGTCCGTTGTAATTGGTAATTAACTTGATTACGCTGTCTTGATCTTGACAAAAAAATGCAGAATTGCATCAGAATAGAGAAACCAGTCCAGGGTTGGTGGAGTATGAGAACCGTGCACTTGCTCATGTGATGGAGCTGTGTGCAGCTGTGTGTCCAGATGAGAGGAGAGACTTGTTGCAGGCCAGTGCACCTGTCACGGTTCCTTCCTGCACAGTAACCCTGATGGTCAAGCCATGCTGAGATAATGCAATGAGGGAGGTTTAAAATAGCATGTGATGCATCTGAAGTCTGACCCGTTTAATTACATTTGGGAGACCAGAGAGAGGGGAAGCAGTTTAGACCTGACAGTCACACACCACTGGTGCACACACACACACACACGCACACACAATCATGTACACACACCAACAGTTACACTCACACACACACAGTCATACAGTCACACTTATAGTGTATACATATATTACATATATATTTGCTTACACATACACACATGCATCCCTCCCCATCACACACACTTTCACATGTACAGTAAACACACACGATGACCCATAGTTACTGTCTTTCTCTCACTGTTAGTAGTTCTGTCTCCTGTATCAGGAGCTTTGGAGAGGCTGACAGCTGCTTGGTCTCCTCATGCCAACACCCTTGTGCTCTGCACTCACCTCAATTCAATAATATCAGCTGGACTTTACAGGAACTAAGTTTCTCTTTCTCAAACACACGCACACACAGACAGGCACTTGACAGCCGGCCCTGTTTGGCCTTGAGCTTTTTTTTCTCTGCCTTCTCAGGCCCACATCAGACATCTTAAATGAAATCAGCCCCTTCTCTTTGAATCTTCCTGCCCGGGACACGAAGTGCTGTTAGCATAGACGTGGCTCACGTGGCCATGGCTACGTGCACACAGCCTGCAGTTGTCATGTGGCTATTAAAGTGATCACCAAGAATGTGTGCTCGCGAGTGGTTGAGGATTCCACACAAGGCTTAAAAAAAAAAAAAAAACACTCGCAAAAATCTGATTATTCCTTACAGATGTGTTAGTTCAGTTTGCCGCTAACGCAATCAGCGGACATTTCGTTTTGCCCAGCTTTCTCCACAAGTTTTTTTTTTTCATTTTTCTCTTTTGCCTTCTCTTGAGTCATGGTTCTGTCAGAGGGAGAAGCCAGCGGCTATTTTTGGACCCTGATGGCCGGTTGTTCTTTTGAGAGCTCCAGCTCACTGCTGTAATTGAATTACGAGGGGCCAGATTGGAGCAAATGGGCTTTGCGATGGCAAGCTCAAGAGGCCAGAGGCACCACGCCAGGGCGGCACTGTGCTTGTATGCCAGGGCGGCGCTGTGCTTGTATGCCAGGGCGGCGCTGTGCTTGTATGCCAGGGCGGCCTGTGCTTGTATGCCAGGGCGTTACATCCCAGTGCAGCATTCCGTCAGAGAATCCTAAAGATGCTGCAATGGAGTATCACTGGAAGCCGTTCCAGTTCGGTACCATGGCTACTCCCTTCCTTTGTGTTACTCCCTTAATTGGACCCACAGTGGGCTGTTCATACAGTTAGAAGATGTGCTGGAATGCTTGGGGTGTGAGTAACCAAGGGATTCATGGGACATACTCAAAGTCATCTTTTGTTCTGAATGGTCATGTTAAGACCTCATACCTTCATACTTTCTTCTTTTCATAGCTCTGGATAAAAACCAAACAGCAGTGTTTCCACAGCAGGCCTCAGTGGATTGAATAAGCGCAGTGGTCCTGAAGGGGTATTGTTCTGTCTGGAGATGGTGCACCTCTTTTCCCTTAGTGGAGGTCCAACTGTGCTCCATGACAAAGCACCCTGCAGCAAGAACCAAGATCTCTGCATGCCTCTATGGAAGGGAGGCCCCTGCAAAGCCTCTTTTAAGACCCCACTGCTGCGCTGTTTATCCCTTGTCAATCAGGACAGGCCTCAGGACAGAAAGCCTGCCTGGGAGGATGACATCAGAGCTATGAGAGTGATTTTAATTGATTTTCCTGTCACAGCCCAGCAGAACCACCCGATTCCAAACCACGCCCCACCCCACCACGACACACCACCATGACATATCACACACACCACCCAACTGGGTAAAAGGGTAAACAATCTGAGCTGGGACCGCCCCGAGCCCAGCTCTGTATATAGAAATCTGTGCCAAGCTGGCATATGTTGTAGTTGAGTATGAGTAGTTGTATATGCAATTATGTATATGTAAAATGTCTCATTTATAAGAGTGTGTGTGCGTGTGTGTGTGTGTGCGTGTGTGCGTGTGTGCGTGTGTGTATGAGGTTGGGTGAAAGTGATGGCACGTTTGTTTGGTGTGTGTTTGGGGTGCGGGAGAAAGTTGATCCGCTCTGGATCTCCAACTGAGCCGGCTCCAGCTCCTGGCTCCGGCTGGAGGGAAGAGGGTGTTAGGTGGCGGCTCAGCGGCTCGGCTCGGCGGTGCTCCTTAGGCCTTCCTCAGGTCCTCCTGGAGGCGGTATAAATACCCAGCGCTGCAGCTGTTGTCTGGGGAACGTGAGATGGGCTGGAGAGCCACTAGGGAAGCGCTCCCTCTCCTCTGGGGCAGAGCAAGGCACCCCGCGTCTGGTTACCGGAAGCAGCTATTAATAGTCACATGCTAGAAGCTGACAAAGTAATGAAGGTGATATCGATTCTGATAGCTCATATCTGAGGGTGTGTTTCCTGAACGACTAAGCTGAAATGACTGACAGTTGGTGACTGAAGGTGATTGAGTGTAATTTCCTGAGGCACATGTAGCAGACGTTCACAGGAGATGTTGTGTGTTCTCCAGTAGCAAAGACTACGGCCATGGGCCACTGAATGACCCTGTGTTCCCCTCAGTGGAGTATGCAGGCAATGGATAGCGGGTGAAACTGCGTTTATGAGCAGATGTTACTATTTGATGTTATGACAGAAGTATAGGATTAGAATGCTATTAAAGTCAAGGTGTATTGGTTCGGGATTACACAAGGACATTTCATTGGTGTTATTTTAGTACACTTAATCCATGAAAACAGAATAAAGTTATGATAATTTACTGAAGTTTATATTTCAATCAACTTTATTCTGTTTCAAAGCCGCGCGAACAGCACATTTGTGATATAATGCCTTCCTGGGTACTACTTGCTATAGAGATATTGTAGGAGTAAGGTGCCTTTCAGACTGGTGAGGTCTTTTGCACTGAACTCCTGTGGGCTACTGAGGGTGTCTTGTGACTCTGAAACTATGGCCCACATGTTGCATTTGTGTGTGTGATTTGTGTGTTTGGACAGTGTGTGTGGTGGTCGGGGCTGGGGGGGAGGTTAGTGTCGAGCCCAGGTGGTCCAGAGGTGTGAGGGCCCTACTGGGGTGATAATGGAGGGGAGGGGGTAGTCATCTGGGCCCCACAGGAAGGCACAGAGGATCAGCCAGTACACACGCACACACACACACACACACACACACACACACACACACACACACACACACACACACACACACACAAATTCATAAACACATGTAGAATGAAATGCTTAAACACACAAACAAGCACACATACCCACAGATACACACTTAAACACACATACTAATACTTCATGCTCCCTTTCTGTGGCCCACACAGAGAATGCTTGTTTATGGAGTGTGTGGGGAAATACATATGTGGGCACTCACATTCACGTGGTCTTGTGATTCTGGTGTCATCAACATTGGAAATGACCCCCCATTGCCAGTATGAATGTGCGTGTGTGTGTGTGTGTGTGTGTGTGTGTGTGAGGTTGGCTTCAGGTTGGTTTCCCCAGGTCTAGTTTCACAGCAAAAATGTCTGTCTCGCCCTTGTGTCGCCCTGCCAAAATGCACTGAGCTTTAAATATACAGAAAAGTATGCCAGTGGATAAGCACTGACACCCTGAGCCAAGCACTCACTCACATAGCCAAACAATTAGCCTGTGACAAGAACCTGACAAGGGTTCTGTGGAGGTAAATACTGCTCTACATGTGAAGATACGTGTGTGTATGTGTGTGTGTGTGTGTGTGTGTGTGTGGAGGGGAGAGTGTTATTGTTGTTGTTATTGTTATTGTTTAGTGTGTGTATGGAGTGTGGGTGGCATGGGTGGTGATGGGTTTTGCCTTTGGTTAGAGTGTGTTGAGGGCCAAGGTGTTTATATGTGAGAATGCTTGTCTTGTTTGTTTGAGTATTCCTTCCTGTTTTCCTAATCTTGGGGGGTTGTGTGAGGCACCCTCACTAGATTAGTTGGAAAACTGTATGGATGTGTGTATGCCAGGTGGTCAGAGTGGTAATGTGTGTTTCCAGTTGTCTTGGTGGTAACACACACCCTAGTGATGAGGGTGACGGAAAGGGTGTGTGTGTGTGTGTGTCTGTGTGTGTGTCTGTGTGTGTGTCTGTGTGGGCATTTCTAGTGGTCAGGGTTATAAGGTGTGTGTTTTTATAGTGGTCAGAGTGGTAAGAAATACTCTAAGTGGACAGGATGGGTACTGTTTGTGTGTGTGTGCGCGCGCGCTCGTGTGTGTGTACTTCCATTGGCCAGGGTGGCAACGCAGTGCAATGGAGCATTTTTCCATGCGTCACCCTTCCCAGTCTTGCAGAAGCATCAGGATTTCCACCATTTGCAACTTTTGCTGTCACACCTCTTCTCTGAGGGCAGATTCTCTCCAGGGATGAGGAGGGTTGCAGCTCTGTCAGTCACTATCCCACAGCAAGCCTTCCCCAGAGGTTAAACACACATACACGTACAAACAAAACCAACCTACAGCTGACAAGGGCCATAGGATAACAGGATGTGTGTGTGTGTGTGTGTGTGTGTGTGTGTGTGTGTGTGTGTGTGTGTGAGGTGTGGAAAAGGCTGAGTTCTCTGTCGCTCACGTCTCCTCAGTGCCTGTCAGCACCCTCTTTGCCTGTACATGCCCTCGCACTGTTCCTGAGAGGCTGACAAGCCTCGCAGCTCCACAACAGCTTTGTGTGTGTGTGTTCACACAAACATGAGCAAGCTAGAGGGAGTGTGTGTGTCTCTCTCTCTCTCTGTGTGTGTGTGTGTGTGTGTGTGTGTGTGTGTGTGTGTGTGAATATGTGCTCTTTGTACAAGTCTCCGTTTCTCCTGAGTCCACTCCATCTCTAAGTGGCTTGGTGCTGGTGCCAGGCAGTGCAGGCCATGTGTGTTTGAGAGAAAGAGAAAGAGAGGGAGAGAGAGGGAAAGAGAGAGGAAGAGCTAGAGGGAAAGAGAGAGGGAAAGGGAGAGCTAGAGGCATAGGCCATAAAAGGGGCTCCCGATTTTCCTGTTTGGTCTCTCAAAGACTTCCTCGTAAAAAGTTCAAGCTTGGCTTGGATTTCTTGTAATATTATTTGACCGGTAGTAAGTTGACCATTAAGATGTGCCTTGAGGGTAGCTTGTATTGGTAAAGCAGTTAACTCAGACAGGGTGTGCGCTAGTAAATACCTTGAGTTAGCAAGTTTGCTTGCTTGGTTGAATAGTGCTATTATAAAGTGGTAGACTGTATTAGCATGGATGCTAACACAGATGAGTATTGTATTTCAGGAGACTGGTTTATTTTATTAAGGATACCAACTCAGGCAGTGAATTTGCACATAACACATAAAGCTGTTGAGAAACTGAAAACTGAGTTTATGAGCAGAAAGGGAGAGTGAGAGAGAGGTGTTGTTTTTCTTCATGCTGCTCATTGAATTCACTGATGGACAGACAGCTAGCCAGCAGAGCTCTGTCTGAGAACCCAGGGGTCCTTGGTCCCTGTGTGCCAGTGAATGGTTACAAGGCAGGCAGCAGGCGTTGTGAAAACCCGCCATAGGAAAGTAAACACACAGATTCCACAGCCCTGGAATGTGGCAAATGTGTGTGTGCATGTGCCTATCTGCTTTGACAAGGTGTGAGCCGAAAGCCTTTGTAGGCTGGTTGGGGTGGGGTGGAGTGGAGAGAGTGACCAGGAAAATGTGTGTGTGTGTGTGTGTGTGTGTGTGTGTGTATGCGTATGCGCGTGTGTTTTTTCATATGCAAGAGGTGTGTGTGTGATTGTGTTTGTGGAGAATGGCTGAAGAATTGCTCCTATCTCAACAGTAGACATACCTTCAAAAGTGGACAAGTCTTAACTGCCTGAAGCTGCAACGAGGGGTCAAGCCAAGTGCGTACTTTAGTTCCCGGAGGCGATGCATTCTGCCACACATTCCTGCCCTCTTCTGAGTCTATAAAAACCTCCTGGGTCTGGAACTGCCCCTGTGATCCTGTGGCTTCTCCACTCTGGGTCTGGAACTGCCCCGGTGATCCTGTGGCTTCTCCACTCTGGGTCTGTGTTATTTTGTGCTGCTCATGGCCTTTATTCTCCTCTCACCATGGTGCCTTAGCAGTAAGGCTCTTGGACACTATTGGAGAGAGTATAACTGTCCCCCTGTCAGCTATCCCTTGTGCAGTTGGTAGTGAGCACTTCACACTTTTAGCCCTCTAATTATGTCCCTAAGTTAGAACTGCTGCCCATGACCCATAAATGAGCCTAAGGCCTTGATTATACTTGTTTGCGGACTCACACACAGGCAGTTGCGGACACCACGGGGGCGTAGCTGTTCTTGTTGTACTTTCTAGTCTGCTTTGAGTCCACAGTTGGCAAGTTGGTGCTCTTGTAGCACAGAGGCCACAGAGTATAATCAAGCCGCAGGTCAAGCTGCTCCTCTCTGGATTTGTGACAAGCTCCAAAAAAGACATCCAGTGCACTCTCTCTCCTTCTTTGGCTTATCCTGTCAGGAGAACATTTCCTCTTGGAGCTTTTAAATGTTATAGATAGTTTTCTGGTTTGCTGCTTTTCATCTTTGTACAAATCAGTAACTTCTTATAGGTTTTCCTATTAGAAGAAGAACAAGAATCCTTCAGAATTCCATAAAGCCAGAGTAGCCGTCTCCTTTCTCTCCCCCTGACCTGACGGGCCTGTAACTGCACGCCTCTCTCTATGCCATCGACCGGCTCTTTAACAGGTAGCTGCACATCTCTGAATCTCTAGTTGCTGCTCTCTCTGAGTGACGCCTTCCATCCTCACGTATATATCGTTTTTTTTCCCTCCCCTATAGTCTGTGGGATACCCTTTCTTGGTTTGCAGTTGCCCTCACTGGGTTTATAGGTCTTTCCTTTAACCATATGTTTGGAAGGAGGAGAAGGAGATGGAGGCTGAGTTGAAAAAGCAGCAGGGGTGGACAGCTCCTGCCGTCTGGGCATGTTCATCTCAATCCAACTGGTTTTTAGTCTGGTCTCCCCTTGCTGTCAGGAACGGTTTCGTCACCGAAGAATTGTCTAGTAATGGTGAAGTTACAGTGTCACTGCTCGGCAGGCAGGCACTTCCTTGAGTCACGTAAAATGGAGCCCTTGTGAAAGAGCCATTGTGACCTGGACTTAAAAGCTAGGCTGGGGCCGTGTATCAGGACGGCCCGAGTGTTGTGTGACGCTATGGGCTGTGCACCAGGAGATGAGCACACCAGCTCGCCGCTTCAAAGGATTCTGCCCGTCAGCATTTTCCTTTCGAAAAAGGCCCGGGACTGTTGTTGTAGGCCGCGCAGGCAGAGCAGCGGGGATTTGGCTGGGAGATCAAGTTCTTACGGCTCCGGAGCCCTTTAAATGGGAGCCTGCTGCTGATGGAGATGCTGGAAATGAGAGCTGGCGAGCCGTGGCGACGGAAAATGCAACGTGGGGCATCGTGCCAGCCTGCCTCACAAACACACCCAGGGCCCGGAGCCCTTGGATGGGCACGGCCACGATGATTGCCCCCGGGTCCGGTGCCAGGCAAAGCCCCTGGTGCCATCTTCACTAAGGCACGTTTGGTTAGCGTTCGTTAGCCTAGTTGCTAGGCTTAGTCTGGGCACAAGATGTAGTGCCAGTCCCAGGTTGGGCAAAGCAATGCAAGATCTGCACAGCCTTTGGGCCAGCCTCGTTCCTGCTACAGCATCTCAGGCCAGCCTCATCCTTGACAGGTCATATTGTGCCCCATACCTTAGACCTAACCTTTCTTGCAAGTGTTTTTCATGGCAGTCTAATGCCAGTTTGGTGCCAGCCCAACCTTAACCTCAGTGATCGACACAAGAGAGTTTAAGATGATTGGAGTGATTCAATGCTATGTGCTCTCAGCAAAGATAAGCAAAACACAGGGACTTGGATGGATGGGACTGCCTGATACTTCACCCTCATACTCTAAGTACCCACACACCCAAACAGACAGTTTCACACACACACACACACACACATACACACACATACAAACTCAAACAGAGAGGCAAACCCACACTCACACATACACAAACATGCACACACGTACACACATTGTTATTACAGAGGAGTATAGGTCATATGTGATTGTATGCATGCATGTCCTTTGTGTATGTTATCCTTTGTGTGAGAAATCGTGTGGGTGTTGAGGGGCTGCTTTGCTGCTGTGATTGATAGGACAGGAAACAAGACCACTGTAGTGTGGAAGGCTGTTGTCAGGCTCTGTGTGTGTGTGTGTGTGTGTATGTGTGTGAGTGATGTGCATGTGTGTTGTGTTTATGGAGTCAGTTGTTTGCAGAGGTGACGTGATGTTTCCATGATAAAATACTTCCTGAGTGCCTTCAGGCTGTAAAGACAAGACATACTTCTCCTGAGGCCTGACCCACCTTTGACAGGCACTGTCTCACAGAGTCCTGAGAGACAGTACAAGGGACACAGAGAGGAAGAGAGAGGGGGAGAGAGTGAGCGATGAGAGTGAGAGCATTGCCCAGCTATCCACTGATTAGGACCACACACACTCCTGCCACTCTCTCCCTCTCTCACTGTCTTCTCTCCACCACTCTCTCTCTCTCTTTCTCTCTCTCACTCTCTCTCTCTTTCTCCCACTCTCTCCACCACTCTCTCTTTCTCTCTCTCACTCTCACTGTCTTCTCTCCACCACTCTCTCTCTCTCTCTCTTCTCTTCTAATTATCATATTCATAAAACTTCAGTGAGATAACAGTGAGCATAATACTGCTGAATTGTGAAACATGACTTGAGTTGGGAGAAACGTTAGTCAGCACAACTGCGATGTGATTGTATTTAGAGGTGTTCACTGGCTTCCCTGCAGGCTGTGTCAGGAGGTCCTGAGCCACACAGAGAAGTCAGTGTTCCTCCGTCTTCACAAAACTCTACAGATGAATGTCCTCACTGTTCGATCACAGAGAACTTGAAATAAAAGCGTTATTGTTTGTGTTCTGAGCTTTGCCCTGGTTCTCCCCTCATATTCAGAGCCATAAACCGGAGCGTAATCATATTTAATCCATGCTTCTACCCAGCTCTCTCCCGGGCCATGACAGATTTGTTGTCAGTGTTTACCTTTGTGAAGTCTCCCATAAGGTTCAGAGTACGCTAAGCTTGTTGGCATTTTCTGGGTTTTTACATGTCATTGTATACGTCATTTCATATTTCATTTCATATTTCATTTCATATTCATTTCATATTTCATTTCATATTCATTTACATGTCATTTTATATGTCTCTGTGCGCAGGTGGCATGGAGCTCGAAGGTGTGGGGAGAGGTGCCTGTCCCGGAGGACCTGGAGGCTGGCCACAGGGTCCGGCAGACACGGCAGTACCTGGATGATGACGAGGACTTTGCTGCTGATGGATCAGGGGGTGAGGTTCACTCCTGGAGTGACTTGGACGTGCAGGATTAACAGTCAGACAGGCAGACAGATCACCAAATGGTGATAGCATTAGCACTAAGACTGTTCTGTTACATGTTCATGATCCGGATTGGTCATGGTCAAGTGTTCAGGAGAACAGGGTTAAAAAAAAAAAAAAACAGGGCCAAGAATCGGGATAGTTGTGATCACTGTGGCTCATAAAAAAAGTTAAGACAGTTAAGACCGGGGCTAGGGTCACATAGGGGATCAGAGCTGGGACTAATCTCTTAGTTATGGCTAGCCTACTAGGACACAGTTAGAGTGTGTTTGTGGGACATGAATAGCAGGGTTCCTACTTGGAATAGATGATGGATAGGTACCGTAGATAATGGCGATGTTGTGGTTATGACCTCCACTGTGTTCCCCCCCCCCCCCCACAGACCTTCCCAGTGGAGCAGAGGACGGCAGCACCCCTGACACGAATGGCCCCCTATCCACTAGTAAGTCCTGGGAGTGTGTGTATGCCATGTGTTGCCCCTGCGTACCTCCATCCCCCTGGAGAGAGATGTGTGTGTTCGCATGTTTGCACGCACCCCAGAGTGTAAACAGTGTTTCAGCTGCGATTCACTGACTGTTTTTGTTCCGTCCTGATGGATTGGCTCCAGCTGTCAGGCA